>NW_017537190.1:951950-968216 GCF_001853355.1 Bactrocera latifrons | reverse complement strand
CACATACTATTTTTTTATTTATTTAATTCACACATAACAATGTATCAGCATTTCAATATATAATTATTCATTCTATGAGCAATTTTTTAATTTGTATGAGTCTTTTGAAAACAAATGCAACAATTACCAGCCAAAAGCTGCAGGAACAGCAACAACGGTTTTCTCAGCACCATTTTAACGCGAAAATTTTTTATAAAAGAAAATAACTGTCAACTTTCGAATCTTCAGAATTTCACTCAAAAATTAATTTCGCTTAAGAAGTTAATTGCGCTGTGATCGCGTTGACGTYGACGAAACTAAACTAAATACAATTAAAATGCGATCACGCCAGCGAGCGTTGCAGATCGGTTATTGGTGCGATTAACTAAAGCACTGCTCTGGTGACTGCAATCAATTTATATACAAGAAGCAAAACAGAGTAACGCCAAGCCGGCTAGCCAAGCGCTGCTTGAGCACACACACACACACACACGTGCGCAAGTGGCCGGAAGCACCTGAATTTGCAAGAGATCAGACCAAGCTGCGAAGCCAGCAAATGTATGCGCATAAAAACAAGTGTGTGCTTRGTCAAACTCATAGGCATTTACGCATATACACGCCTGCGCTCAAAGCAATCCACTCACATACATGTACTCTGTATGGGTGTGCGCGTATGAGCGCTGAAAAATGCCTGGAAGTGTTTATTGTTTTTGCGCCGCCGCACGGGTTTTGTTTTTGAGTATGCGGAGATAATGGTGTGGCTTACCGTATTCATCTACAACACACACATACACATGCGCATATATACACTGAAATGTGTTTACATTTATTTGTGTGTGTTTGTTGTAGCCCTGCGGTTATTGCTTGTAGCGGTTCCGGTAGCCGAAAAGTAGGCGTCTCAAGCCGACTTGGGTCTTATCAGTTCACACACACACACACACACAGCCACACATGCACAAGTGAGCGCGTATAAGTGAAAGGTATGATATAATAATTATGAGAATTCTTGCGTTTGAAGCAACAACAACAACAACAACCACTTGGTCAAACGTTTTTCTGGTGCGAAATTAAGAAAAAATTAACCGGTTAATTGCTAATAATATACAATTTATGACAAAATAGCCCAAATTTTAAGCGTAGAAAAATGCTGTGTATTCTCAATTGTAGCAAAGGCAATTAGTTCTGAGGTTTGAAAATATGTGTTCATACATGTGTACTTATACATACATATATGTATGTATATTGGTATATATACATATATATATTTTTTTTAAAGCTTATTTTAGCTTCCAAAATAGCGAARTGAATAATAGTAGGTTAGTAAAATTTTCATTAAATATTTTACCAAACAAAAATGCTAATTGTCATGCTCGCCATYTTTGGGTTATTCCCATTTAGTCATGTAAGCCTAATCATAGACACGCATATTTTTTATTAAATTTTGTTTAGAAATTTGTTGTTACTCACTGAATTTGTAAATCAGTTTTCTTTAAAATAAAATAAGAGTTTTTTGGCTCGTTTAAAAGTGGTTTACGCTTGGATGCTGTTATGGTGATTCCGCCCTTGGATGGTGTCCATAAAAAAATTTTGTACTGAGTTGAGTTTTTTTTTTCCTTGAAAACGGCCACCACGGATAATAACGTCACMAATATCCAAAATTTCGTACTGACAAACGAACGATTGAAGAAGAGAGAGATAGCTGAAAGAGTATTTATTTCACCAGTGAGCAAAGAGCAGACGAAATTAGGGACTTCACCGCASGAACAGTTTCCGAAGGAAGCGAAAAGAATTCTACCTGACCGAAATGTAATGCCGACGCTTTAGTAGGGGCTCTCAAGGTTTGATCTACACTGATTACCTGGACAAAGGCAACATTGTCGCAGATACATATATTAACCATCGTAAAGGATATGAAGTCTATTCCTATGTCTTTCACAGCGGCGCCATCAACACCTTCACCAATTCCCTTCTAGTCAATAGCGTACTCGGAGTCAAACCACCATCCATAGCAAACGAGGAGCTCGAGTTGCCGCGAGAAACGAGAGTGACCCTTGTGCAGCTTCGTTCTGGATATTCTAGCAGGTWAAACGCCTACTTATCTAGAATAGACTCCGAAATATYTAATATATGTCCTGSGAGCAATGAGTCTCCGMYTGACACTGACCCTTTCTTTGCATGCTCTRCCAAMYCCACTCATCTAACACCYCTCTCCTTTTGCTCCTACACTGTCRCAACGACACGTTTCTTGAGCCTTCCGTTGCATGACGTCGTTTTCTCTTCAATTCCCACAACAGCCGGTTCAACGTTACTGTATGCAGATGAATTTCAGTCAAAAGGGTGCTATTTGGAAGATGTAATCCAGTTTGGATAGGTATAGAAAAACATATTTTACATACTTTTGAWACTCATTTTGATTTTTCACTTCTGGCTCAAATGAATACATTGAAAAATTTGTTCTCTCGTTTTTCATTCGGTTACTAGATACTTACCGAACCTAAAGAAGTCTCGACTTCATTGGCTTTGAATTCATAATTTTTTTTATATAAAATCTGCTACATATAGTATTCCAAAAAAACAACCCTTTTTTAGATTTGAGAGAGAAAAAAAGGTTTAAATACATATATATATTTAAAATTTTTCTGTAATTTTACATAACATACCAATCATATTTAATGCATAGATAAGTAATTTACTTCTACGGATAATAACATATATTTACTCATTCCACGTGAGTTAGCAAAATTTATGTAGAATAATTTAGTACTTCATACTGAATACTAGACGGTTTCCCGTGCATTTTTTTAAAGCAATTTTCATCGTATAATATTACATAAAATACTTAAATAATAATTATTATTGTAARTGTATTACACCATTGGCTTCGTACAAAACAACACACTATTTATTATATCAATGAATTTCTTCAACAAAATCAGTCCATTATAGCCACAAGCACGCAGTATAACTTCATTAAATCGCTGTGCATCTCATAATTCTGAGGAAAAGTAGATTTTCGGGTTTTGTCAGAATTCAATATCGTCCCTGTCGAGGAAGTGCGCCTCTACATGTTGTTGGAATGCTTCCCACGCTATTGAGCCGTCATATTTTCTGCCACACATAGGACACACGCGTTCAGCGGCATCCATATTGAGTACATTTTGTACTTTGTCATAGTAGGAATCAACGCCTAAGAAGGTTTCTTCTTCCTCCGCTTCATTGGTGCTGGACAGGTCCTCTTCTTCAGCATCGTTGGATCCGGACCATGCTTTGTTGCCTTTGGACACATTATTCTTATTTATATGCATTATTTCACTGAAACTTTCGTCAGTTTCTAGACTTTTGTCAGCCATTTCGGGTTTCTGCGATTTCTTCGCACAGTCTGCGCACGGCTGCAGTGCTGTATGTATATATAAAATTTATTAACATATAAGTAAGTGTAATTTATGAGCTGTTAAAAATAATTTTTTTGACGGCTTACCAATTCTAGTCTCGATAACAGTAAGTGCAGAATTAAGTTCTTGTTGTTGCTTGAGCGCCTCACGTTGCATTTCCTGCAACCCTTCCATACACTTTTTAGCTACAGAAGTAAAGTCTGCATCATCGACATTATTATCGTCTACATTTAAGTAGGCGAATCCCAAGTCACCATCTGCTGGTAGTACATAATCATTATCTTCGACTACGTCACATTTCTGTTCAAGCGCAACATCCTCCATACTAAATTCTTTACCATTCGGTATTAGCTTATGGCGTAAATTAGGATTTGGGGAATGTTGTGTAAATGTTTTGGAACGTATAAGATTTTGATTTGAACCGCTACCATTACGTGGACTTGTCGGATTATCATCTGGCTCATTGCCGGTGGTGTAATCTGGCTCAGGAGTAGCACCACATTGTCCAGTTTTATCTTTGGCTATTTGTGACAGCCGCGACCATAGTTTTCGATTTTCATTTGAAACCATATTGATGTGYTCGCTTAATTGTTCTTTTTGGCGATTCAACTCCTCGACCTGCACGCGCAGTTGCAGCAATTCACCCGCCTCAGTATTGATACTGCCATTGCTAGTTWGTGTTGTGTTTGTTTGTTTAACTTGGTCAGAACGTGCACGTAGTTCTTCGTTATCTTCTTCCAGCTCAGTCAATCGACGTTGCAGTGCAAGGCATCTTTCCTTCATAGTTTGTAGTGCAACTCGTAGTGCATATTCAGAAGCAAGTACATTGCTAGAGTTTGGCCCTGATTCCATTGCTGCTTATTGTTTGMGTTTGTGGTGATGTTTATTTGACTCTTGGCTTTAAATTACCATTTGTAATAGAAGATTATGATTTGAACATATGTATATAAAAATCTAAGCAAAACATATAATATTAAATACAATAAGAAAATAACTTTAAGAGAATTTGAGTGCAAGACAAAATACACTAACTGTTATTCATTTTTGACACATAGCATTGTCTTTATTTCGTTGYATCTCCCATTCGTAATAAACACCTACTAAGGTGGTTTGTCAAGCTCATGAAATAAAAATATTTTATCAATGTTAAAATCATAATTAATAATAAGATTTATTCTCAATTTTCCGAAGGGTCTTATAATTCCAAATTTCAAAATTTGCCTGCGAGTAATATATGTTACAAATTTCTTTAGTGAAAATACCAGAAGGATTTTTACATTTTATATGCAAACCGGTTCGCAAAACACTARAAATTTAATTCAAGAAAACTAAAACTGAATTAATTCTTTTAAACTGAACGTSTACGTACTAAAAGTAAAATTAGAAAGAAGAATCTTTTTAAAAATGAAAATTTTATTGCTATATATCGTTTTTAACAACTCTGTTAAACTAACCTGTAATCGACTGTGTTCAATAAGAAATGTCAAATGATGGTCAGCTGTTAGTTGTTTGTTTGTGTAACTTTTAATTTTAGTCAAATATGCTTTGCATAAATAATTTTAAACTAAATTTCTTCAAATATCGAAGAAAAATAAATGAAAGCGTTAATTTAATTCGYAGTCAAAACAGTTGGAAATGTCAACAGTCACAGTCAGCACAGATAATAAAAAATTCCAAGTTGAAAGTGTTATTTTTCGGTACCGACACATTTTCATTACCCAGTCTGCAGGCGCTACATAATAACTAGTATGTTAAAACATTAGTTTTAAAAAAATATTTGCAATAAATTGTTTTAAGTAGTTATTCAAGARCAGAAAGCAATTTACTGAGCGTCGTAACATCTTTTAAAAATCCGGCAAATTGTGTTCGTACCTATGCAGAACAGAAGCAGCTGACACTTTATCGTTGGCCCGTACTTCCGGAAGATTGTCAAGGGTACGATTTAGGTGTTGTCGTATCATTTGGTCATTTAATACCTGAGAGGATCATTAAATCATTTCCAAAGTAAGTGTTTAAAAAATGATAGTATTTTTTTTGCTTCAGTTTTGTCATTCAGGTGACCTAAGATTATTTAAACAAAACRTTAGGAAATAAATATATTTGGTGAAATAATACCTTTTCTTATTTCAGTGGTATGATTAATGTACATGCCAGTTTATTACCTCGTTGGCGTGGTGCTGCGCCCATTATCTATGCTATAATGCAAGCAGATGCGCATACTGGAGTGTCTATTATGAAAATTGAACCAAAACACTTCGATGTCGGAGATGTAAGTTTTTCAGAGTGTTTATTCCAGCTGATGTATATTTCAAAGCTTTTTTTCTTAAGGTGTTGGCGCAACGTGAAATACCGATAAGAGCCGATATTCTTATGCCGGAACTTCATGCACAACTCGCACAAGAAGGCGCTAACTTGCTGGTTAATACTTTAAATAATTTCTCAAGCTGTTTGGAATCTGCAACAAAGCAAAATAATGAGCTTGCTACATTTGGTAATAATTCCATTCCACATTGGAACTTTGTATTAATGTCAAATACTGTTTTTCTATAGCACCCAAAATAACAACGGTCATTACAAATGTGAATTGGTCTCAATTGAGTGCAGAACAATTACATTGCAGGTTTCGCGCACTTTTTGGCTTTAAGCACTTAATAACGAGATTTCAGAATAAAAATATTCAATTGATTGATGTTAAACTACCTGCTGTAAAAGAGCTCCCTGCTTCTTTAGCTAATGTGGAGTGTGGYTCGTTTTTGTACGATCGATATAAACGTCTGCTTTTAGTTCGTTGCGCCGACAACACACACTTGGAAATACATCAACTACGTGTCGAAGGTAAAAAAATTATGACTGCAATAGAATTTAATAATGGATTCCTCAAGCAAATAAAATCCACTCAAATACTGTCGTTTACAAGTAAATAAAGTTAATTTGGCTGGTAAACAAGAATTTATTACTTTAACAATTTTGACGATAATAGGTTTTTTTATACTCTCGCAGCATTATGCTACATAGCATAGTAGTTTTCTTATTATAAAGATGTGCGATAATCAACCTAGATTCGAGGGTTTAACTTCCTTTGTATCTGCCGGTTGCGCTGTAGTTTTCTGCATTAAATTCTTACTGAACCAAACAGGACGTGGCTTTTCCATTTCCACTACGCGCACTTTACGATCAGTGCTTCCGTTTTCAGTTTTATCAAGTTGTTCACCTTGGTATAGMACGACAACTTCGTGTTCAATTGGCTCCAGACCCAACTTTTGCTGGATTTTTTCTTGCATTAATCGGGTTTCCTGCTCAACTTTTTTGTAACAGTGAGCTAAAATTATACATTTTTTAATTTTATTCAACATAGCAATAAAAAATTAACTTACGACATAATACTCCCAGTTCGTGATCATGACCACATTGATTGCATGAGCGCAAGTTRGTTTTAGCAACCAATGGCTTCCAATTATATCCAGGCAAACCGAATTTTCGATTTAAACGCTTTTCAATGGTACGACGATGCTTCGGCACAGCCCACAAAATGCCATCACCTAACAGATTCTTAAGGCTAAATCTATCAGATTTATTTGGTGCATTCAATTCAACACTAGGCATGCCGACCAAAGCTAACTCCACTGTGTAAGAAAAACATGATTAAATAACCAAAAATTTGTCTTATTCTAATTGTGTGTACATACATGGCGGTTGGCCGCGGCGTCCGAAAAATATAAACCTTTCAAGGCGATTTAGGAAGGAATTTAGACTCTGATAGATAGTTCGCGACATTTTTATTGTTATTTTTATTTTAAGAAAATATACAAAAATATTCAAAGAAATTCAAGCAGTAAATGAAAAAATGAATGACAGCTCAAACAGCTGATCTGTATTTTTTGTTCATAGGCAACATGCATGCTGCGATTTGACATTAATGACCAAGTATAAATCGAACAAAGTTATGAAAAATTAGCTAACAAAATGTATTTTCGAGTTATCAGACGTTTTACGTTAAATGGCATGGATTGCGAATAATGTTGTGATTTTATAAATCGATGTTGGGTAATTAATAAAGAAATGGTAGTATATAATTTCAAATTTTTATATTATATAGTCAAAAATACTGCAAAATTCAAGAATTATTTAAAATATATATATAAATGTTTTTATAGTCAAAATTATGATGTTATATGCAAGTTTATATCTCGTTAACATTTCCGTCTAACTTTACATGTAGATGGCGCTGATAAAAWGTAACTACCATGGATGGCAACATCAATCAGCTGTTCTTACAGATGTTTTGCATATTGTGAAAGTAAAATAAAAAAACATGCAAGTTACGTCAAATCAATTTCCAATTCATTTATAAAATAGTTAAATAATCATAAAGAAAATTTAGCAAAAAGTAGTTGTAGTGACAGTGCTCAGTTGGAGCTGTTGTAGATAAAATTTAATTAATCCTGTGTGTTAGTTGTAAGGTGCTTCTAAGGTTGATGGATCGCATGCATGAGCCATGACAATAATCTTAGCTGAATAATAACTTAATCGCTACATGTTAAGCCGGTGCAAACTTTATAAGGACAAATACTTGTTGAATGCGGCAATAGCTTCGTTCAAATTAGAGCCAGTCTTAAAATAGTTGTATACAAATGAAGTGCTAGAAACCCAACACGACGTGCTCGGTTTCRTCGCACTACCACATGTGCAGTTCCGAGTACGAAATGATTTTCTAATGTATACTATATATTCACCACAGCGCAGCCGTAACCATCGTCAAAACATAACTCAGCGAGCCAAGTGAACGAGTTTCCACTGTCGCTGCAGTCGTTTCTTAAGCTCTCTTCAAGTCTGCTTAAATACTTGGTTGCTGCCACATTGTAATAACCTGCGTAAGCCACTGTCGTTGACAGCGACAACAGACACTTTGTTGGAGCTGCTGGAGTTAGACGTAAGTTATCGTCGTTCCGTGGTTGTCTTTYCCGTTTTTCAGTTACTAAATCAAATTTAATTAATATAACGTTATTTTGATTTAACTTAACCAGCGTTGTGCGTGTCCAGTCAATTAAATACCTGTGAAAAGTAATTCAATAGTGAATTTCCAAGTTAAATTAAAAAAAAAAAAAATTATCAAAAAATATTGAGCTTGGCTTATAATCAATGAAAACAAAAGCGAGTGACATGYTTCCTCCTAAAAATATTTAAATATATACTCGTATATATAATACTGAAGTAGATAGAATATACAGGACCTATCGGGCGTTTCATCATCATACCCAAAGTTTATATATTAAAACAAAAAAGTGTAAATCAATGAAGCAAAAAATTTTTTTTTWATAAACCTCTTGAACATAGACAAAGTTTATGATCAACAATAACACAAAAGTATTTAAAAACGCATACGAAAGTTTTTTCAAAAGTGCTAATTTAGAGTTAAAAATCGTTGCTAATTTACAAAAAAAAAAAATCACAAAAATGGCATGTTTAAGCACTTCCGGTCGTAAGGGACTTAACGTGGTCGTCGGTACACGGAACCATCAAACGCAAAAAAATCTCTGCAAATTGTTTTGGCAACAAAAAATTAGCAGATCCTTTTGCTCAAACGCAGCCATTGCCGCTGCGTTACTGTGCAAAAATAATGCGAACAGCATGTCCTCGCTTTTGCCACAACGTAACTTCCACGGAGTGGGCATATTATTGCAACGTAACGCGGCCATAACAACAGGACAGGATTATTTTGCCAATGTGGTAAGCTGTTTTGAAACAATTATTGATTTTGTGTACTTGCATTTRAAAAATCTGTAATGTATGTAATGTGTGTGTATTTCAAATTAACGGATTTTTCAAAACTAGTAAGTGCTTAGACTTCAAAAGTATGTATGGTTGTATTCATATATTTGAAGGCAGTTATTATCGGATAAACTTTTTCTATTATCTGGTTTCCTTGTGTTTAAATAACTAGTAATTTTTTTTATCATTACCACTTTCCAATATGTACTCTGTTCATAKTCAGGGGGTTTCGTATTTACTTCTTCTCTCACAACATTGTAAGCTCCAATATTGTAGATCTGTAAACTAATATATTTAATTGTTTTTAATTCCACCAGTTACAAGTCTCAATGTCAGCATTCATTTGCAAGAAGTCGTTAATCCATTTCGACTATTACCTTTTAGAGAGTTTTGCAACCACATGCTGCCGATTTTTTGCGGTCATTTGAAGTTTGTGATTCAAAATCCTATATAAAGTAGCAGATATCACTGTATTACGTCGACGGCGCGCATTCCCAATTGGTGTATTTAGCGGTTTTTTTGCGCCATGTTCAATTGATTCCTACAAATGCACATACATACATAGAAATATACATATGGACATATATGTATCTACATTAGTAAGTTGGAACTGTTGTTGTAGTTGTTGGTCTAGTGCATTTGTCATCGTTATTAACGACTCGTGTGCATCAACAACATTATCATCCTTAATATTGTGTGCGATGACGTCGCTTTGCATTGCTTCCTCATCGGCAAAGTGCATTGCCTGCGGTTGGGAAGTTGTTYGCTGTGCTTACGCTGCGGTTGCGCCGGTGCGGTAGTAACTTGCAGCATTGTACACACAAATACAGTTTCTACCACCAACACCACCACCACCACACACTGTGCGCAAAAGTTGCTGCAAACGAAAGTGAAATTAATGCACTCGCCTGTTGCTTTCTGGCTTTTAAGTTCGTAACGACTCTTTTTTTTTTGTCTTAATTTTACTTTGTCTTGGCTTATTTTATCGTTTCTCACATTTATTGCTGTTGGCAGTTATTTCATTCGCTTTGTCATCTTTCTTTGCTGCAAACTTCGCTTTCTTTGGCCATGATAKTTTGGYTGATGGTTGTTGTTAATTCATGCGTTTGCCTGGTGTTTTCTGGTTTGTTTGTGCATTAAAGTGTGGACATGAAGTGGCGCTGTTGGTAAGAAAGTGCGCACATACACAGTATATACATCTGTATGTAAGAGTTTGCATGTGAATGGAGCAAAGAAAAGCTCTGCACTATCTGTTGTTGTCTACCAACAAACGTGTTGATGATGAAAACGGTGATAATGACATGAGAAAAGTCGTTGGCCAAATGTGAGACAGGTGTGTTTGCGGCTTCTACTAGTTTCGTTGGTTTTACACACACATTGTCTAAAATTTTTCTACATGCTTCAAACTAAATAGCAAATATAAAAAAGTTAAAGTTGGTTTTTCTGCAATTTACACTTTTGTTATTCTAGTGGCTGTCATCCATCTACAGCCAGTGTATTGTTTTGCATGCTAACTCAAGGAGCACCCGCCACATTATTAGCTCATTATTGCGACAATTTGTTTCTTATTCGTTATATGGAGGCATATTTACGTACATATATTTTAATATTTATACAGTTATCGAATTAATTTTTGCATATTTCCCTTCTTCACAGTTGCGCCACATTATTACTAATAAAGTCAGTAGCTTGGCTTTTCATTTAAATTCTATATGCTATTTGCATTAGAAGCTAATGACATATATTATATATGTACATATGTACATATATTTAATTGTTATTAATTTCACGTCCTTTCTCACTTTTTTAAATTTAAATTCTTAAAACTGATATGGTTTCATTTACTATTCTACTTTCTGTATTTTCACTACGCAGTCTTTTGTCAACAGCTGATTTTTGTTTTGGTGCATGGATTCTTGTTCTACTTGTTTACCATTAGGTCTCAAACAATTGAGAGTGTGCCTGCCKGGAGAGCGTGTCTTAGAAAGCATGTGCGTTTGTGTGGTTGCTTGTGGTGCAATTGCACTTGTAGCTTTGTTTACATTGTTGCTAATACAGTGCTACTCAAACAGTTTGATGCTAGCAACAAAACTTTTATGCTGTATTTTGTGTTGATGCATAAATTTGAATCGAAAAATTAAAATATTGTTAAAGTTATTTTGTATTTTATTTTTTATTTATTAAATTCTACATGCAAACTAAGTGTGTATTTGAAAAAAGAAAACCGATTTTTTGAATTTCACGATTAGGCTATTTGTCAGTTTGCAGTCGTTTTGTTATTGTGTAAATAAATATAGTTAAACGTTGAGTTAAATATTGAATTTATTTTTAAACTATATTATTTAAATAAAATGTACACAAACAAAAGATGTTACAGTGTGAAAAAAAGGGARAAATGTAAACACAAAGCACATTTTAATTGGAAAAATGCCTACTTTAAATAGTTAAGAATCCGAACTTTTAAAGCAAATATCTCGCAAGCTATAAATTTTCTACGGCTATATCAATATTGGCGATCGGTTGCAACTTCTCTATCTGCCCATACCCATTTTATCCTCAAAATATTGGGGCGGTATTCTACAGTTTAGCCGAATTAAAAATGCATTTGTCATAAGCGCCAAAATTATAACATCAATAAACGCTTATATACGAACAGCAATAAGAAGGAAGCATTGTTAATAATTGTTGAAGTCAATAAGAAATGCAGCAATAAGCTCAAAAGCGCTTTCATAACACTCACATACATACATATGTATGTGCCGAGGGTGGTGCCAATCTACAAACATACTTACTATGTGCATGTGTAAATGGTGAGCGCGCGCATGCGCATACAAATTGGCGTATCTCACAGCACTTTTTTGCTTTCAAAGAATGAGACCTTCATATTTGTATGTATGCATATGTCTTAATGTATATACATAGATAGATATTTACAAACACTCCTCACATTCACTAAAACAGAAAAGAAATTTCAGTGATCAAACTAAATTCGCCTATAAAAAATCAAATAATAAAAACGTATGTATATAAGCACAAATAGAAAGCGTTGGCTGCACAAAACACCACAAATTTGGTTATTTGCTCGCTGCCAATAAATGAACGATGTAAGTCAAAAGACAGTCAGTAGTTAGCAAATTAAATATTTTTGTCATCCAAAGCAATGAATCGGTGGCCTTCAATGGCGGAACCTTGATGCAACTACTATTTCTCAACACTTCACCAAATTGATTTCACTAATCGCAGTAGTGCGTTAACTGCCACAGAAATCCATTATTGCTCGGCTACTTTGAGCGGAAAAATAAAATAGKCTTCTACTTTTTTTCTTTTTACTAATTTTTGCCTTGCAATTTTTCTTTACAATTTACTTCTTTTTGTTTATTTTCTTCAAATTTTATTTAATTTTTATTTATTTATTAATTTTTTTTGTATGTTTTTTTTTTGTATCCTGAATATATAATCTGTTCAAGATTGCCACGATGCTTGTAGCACCCAGATCTTCAGATATCKTATTGAAAGTTTGCACAAGCCCTTTTCTCTTAGAAAAACTACTCATGYTTCGGAATCGCCGATATCAGACAGTTATAGAATATACATACATATATAACTGTTATAYAAACTGACCGATCAAAATCTTGCTTTTGTATGAAAAATTTTGTTTTTGTGTAGGCTATTTCAGTTCCGCGTAACCAAATTTAATGTTTTCTMATTTTTATATATTTTTTTTTCGATTATTTGTGCCGATTTCTTTGCCATCTTCCTTCCATAGCTTTCGATTTCGTCTATCGTTTAGCTCACTTATTGGTTGCGCCCACTAAAGCTTGGCAAAAATATGTGAGTCAGTCTGGAAAGTAAAAAAAAAAAAAACAACAACTAAAATTAGTTCATATTAACAGTTATGTGTGAATTGAATTCCTCTACGATTTGTATGCTTTTAGTGCCAGCTACTGCCCTTGTATATGTCTGCTTGTGATCTATTTGGGTTTTCTAACCGCTTTTGCTGCTGTTTTCATAGCGTTACTGTAAAAAAAAAACGCTCCTCCAAACATTTGGCTGTACATTTTTAATGCGTCTTTCTAAGCACGATGGGCCAAACTCTCTATTGCACACATTTAAACACCTGTATATGTATYTGTGAAAAGTATATACACATATATAAATATAAGACATGCCTTTGCGCTGAGTATTTATGCGTTTGATTTATTAAAAAAATGAAAGTGCTTCGCTTTTGTGTTAACTGGTGTTGCTTATTTTCTATTAAATATTTCTTACAAGCAAATTTTGTGTCGCTGACTGCTGGTTATTGTGACCGACATTGCAAGACACGCATTTTTAGTTAGATATACATATGTATGCATATGTATTGCTGTGCGCATGTGTAACTTGTGATTGACATCATTTATATTAAAAATTCAAATTAATTTTTTTTGCTGTACCTTTTGAGGTGTTAACACTTCACTAATTACGCATGTATTTGAGTTTAGGTTTATACATGTGTATATAATTTGTTAGCAGCGGAGTTCACTGAGGTGTCCACATCATCATCAGCTAGTGAAGTTGTCAACTTGTAATCTRTATATGTTGCTATTGTTGTTGTTCTTACATATCATTTAGTTCAAATGTTAATAGTGTTTGCAGTTGCCTGACAGCTCTGTGCCGTCAAAATATTACATTCTAGTGCATATATGTATGTATATTTGATTTMTCATTTTAATATATGCAAATGCAATGCATATAGTTCACTTATGTACATATGTTAAGAAAATGCATACATATGTAAGTATTACAATATTTTTCAACTTTTTGAACTGTGAAGTTATTTTAATGAGTTGTTCATGACTTCAATTACAACACTTTKTCGAACTAGTACTCGTAATATTTCTCTGTATGTATGTCAGAGATCTGTTTAAATGTAACTGAGAAAATAAAGAAMTAAAGTTAATTAGATCATTATTTTGCTGTAAAAATGACATTTATTCCGAAAAATTTTAATTTGTATTGGCGAATATCGCTACCATTTCTAGTTTTTTTTAAATATTTACATTTTAGAACATCATAGGTAGGATTCAGTTTGCCACGAAGTTTGTCTAGGTGATGCAGGAAATTGTCTATGAAACGTTGGAAAATTAAAAAAAATATGTATATCAATGATTATCATGAGGAGCTGAGTCAAAAAAACAAAAAAAAAAAAAGGTTGCTTGTATGTAAAACTTTTGCACTTGTCAAGATATTTTCACGAAATTTGTCATGTCTTTCTGTTCCTGAAAACGCTACAATTTTCGAACATATTTTTTATTTCGGAGCACTTTTTCATATATGTAGCTGTCATACGAAATGAACTTTCAAAATGAAGTCCTTAAATGGAAAACTTTTTTATTTAATGCTTCGGTGCAAGCGAAGTTAGCATGTTTTTTGTAATTAGTTGTGATATTATTAAGCTGGTATGTAAGTTTCTCGCCTATATTTGCAAGCTTTAGATGTGCTGTTTTGRAGCAGGCGCTCAGTGAAAGACCCATTATTTGAACTTTATGGTACAATACAKGGGAAGGCAAAATTTAATAGCAATTATATAATTAAATCCGTAACTGGTTAAATATTTCAAATATTACAACGTAACATGAGCTGTTTTATATTTACATAACTCTTTAAAACTTTTCCTCTTTAACGTTTCCACTGAATGCACTTAACGCTGGCGAATAAGCTGAATTTGCACCCACAAATTGTTTTACTTCAGAAGATGCTACTTGCACAATGAGTAATGTGGTTAAAAAATTATAAACTAGAACTTTTCCTAATTTATATAATATTTCTATTTGTCAGCTGATGAAGRCAAGTTCACCTCTCTTCAACACATCCTTCATTTGACATGCAACAGTTTAAGAGCCAAGGCAAACAATGGTATAGAAAATAATAAATAAAACACTGGTTTCCTGCAAAAAATTTAAAATTTTGCAAAAAAAAAAAACAACAATATTTAGTAAGTTGTTCATAAAACAGCAAATTTCCGACAACTTTCACACGAATATCAATGCAACATACACCTGACATAGTGTGAATCCATCAAAAATGTAATGGAAATGTATGTAAACAATAAACATAATGATAGCTAAAGTGATATTAAATTATAATCGACATTTCAAGGCGACCATCGCGCACTTTATAAAACTCAACACATTTCAGCTGTAATTGAGCTGAAAAACAATCAAATAAGTGATAATAATAGCTGTAATCTTTAGCGAATGCCCCAAAAAAATGTTTGTGGTTTGAGTATTTCAAGTGCGCCAAAGATTAGACGTCAAGTGTGAATCACATGGCAGAGTAACGGCTTGAAGAAATGCAAACACAAATTTATCCATATTTGCAAACGAACGCGTACGATTGAAATGAAAAGTGAGCTACAAGCCTGCCGCAGACACGAAAACAGTTTACAGGTGTCAAAAGCCAGCTGTGAAGTAGGCCTCGATGAGCTGAGTGTGTGCACGTATGCTATGGAATGCGATGGGAATTCGGTTAAAATAGTATTGATGATCGAAAGCAGGCGAATTCGAACGCATGCAATACATGCTATATGTATGTGTATGTATATAGACACCGTATCTCTTTGTGGCTTTAACAGAAATGTCTGTGAATGAGTGTAATGATTTGCATTATCTCGGGATCAAGCTACTTTATTGAAATTTGAAGCTGGCATGAGCTTGTTATGTATGTATATATGCATGTACATAACTGTAATGTATGCATGTTTGCGTTTGGCCATAGAGTTCAAGTGGACGCTGCCAAAATTGAAGCAAAAATAACAACAAAATATAACAACATGAATAAAGCAAGCAAAAAAGTCAACAATAATGCTATAATACAAACACTTGTATGCAACAAAGTGCGGCATAATCCGCAAAAGTCTACAATTAGTAGCTGATAGCATTTGCAATTGGCAATGAACGGAATGACGAGTGCTTGGAACGTGTAGTCATTTTTATGTTTGCACCATTTATGTACATACATATGTACACATATGTATAAGTATATACCCATGTATATATGTATGTATGTCCAAATTACGTATGTACTCATATATACATTTGTATATGGATGTACATACATATGTATGCATATGTATTGCTGTGCGCAT
>NW_017537190.1:944908-950989 GCF_001853355.1 Bactrocera latifrons | reverse complement strand
AAAAAAAAAACCAAAATTGATTCCATTGCGCATGCATAAATGCGCTCATTGCACACTTTCCTTAACTGCATTATTAATAAATTAAATTCAATTGTGGGYTTCAGTCTTTTTTACAGTAGCTAAACGTGACGCGCTTGCCTGAATATCAAATCGAACCGGAACCGCTGCACACCATTTTCGACACCACACTCACTCATTCACACACAAACACACAAGCTGGCATTCAACACAATTTAAAATACTATACAACAATAAACCAACGCTGCCCAGACTGAAGTATTTGAAAATGTTTATACACACTTATGCTATTTTCTATGTGTGTATGTGTGTGTGAGTGTCTTTCTCATTTCTTCGCCGGTTGCTGACTGCTGCTTTCACGCCACTCCACTGCGTTACAGCAGCGCGCGAGCGCTGAGTGCCAAAGAAAAAGTGAAAAATTAATAAATAATAAAAATTGAAGCACACACAAGCACACAAACAAATAAAGCYAACTAAAAACACTAACGCACGCACGCCGCATTACAATTAACGCTGAATAAAGTCAACTTCATGCTGATTTTGTTGGCCGCAGTCGCTGGCCAAAGCTCCCGCCACTTGCCACTTTCATTCTGATATCACGCGCTTGCTGGCAGTTTTCGGAAGGCTTTCGGCTGCCAAAAAATCAATCTAAATMATGTTTACATATTTTCGACACCGCATGCAGATGCCACTAAATGYCAGTTAGGCAAATATCTAACTGGCTGCTCGAACGCTGCTGGCTGCCCGTTCGCAGCGCGTCGTCCTCGCTGCCCGCGTTRGTGGCGTTATTGTCGCGTTCGATTCGCAGCGCTTGACACAAAGCGCGAAGCTCTCACTCATTGATTGAAATTTACACACAAAACAAACAAAAAAAAGAAGAAGAAGAAATGCATGTTAAGTTGTGGTCTTCCTAGCACACCGCACCACTTGACCACACAAGCCGCGCCAAGCCCAGCCAGCACTGCGCTTCGCTACTCAGCTCTGCTCAGTTTGCTTGGCAGTCAAGCTATCGCGCCGCAGCGCTCTTGGCTCCGTCTTTCTTTATAAGCATGTTGTTGTTGRCTGCGACATTGCCAGCGACACTGGCTGCGTCCACCAAATTCACACCATCACAACCACAAATGTGGATGAGTCTTACTTTCCCTTTTTGCTGACATAACAATCGAGCGCTATTCCATTTTAGCTTTTTTCTTCGTTATTGCTATTGTTGTTTTATTACATTATAACGCTCTGGCTGCTATTGATGACTCGTTGCTTGTATTTGTGGCTTCTTAACTGTAACTATTTTTCAAATTTTTGTTTAAATACAATTTTCTTCGCTTCTTCGTGTCAGTTTTTGCTGTTTTACGTCAAGCCGCTGTCCAACTGTTCGACTGTCGCTCGAGTGTAAGTAGAAGAAATCGGCACGTAAATACCGTTGCGCACATATTTTTGGCACGTTTGGCAATTTGAATTTCAATTTGGCTTCGAACGCGCCAAAAATCCACTTGATTTTCGAAAATTATTATTATTTTMGCCTTTTTWATCTCTGTATTCATACTCATTCATGCAAACTGCATACTGACATTTAATACATACTTARCTGTATGTGTATGTATGTATGTATTTGGTTATGCCTCCAAATCACTTTAATCGCTTTAATTTAATTATGTATGCATGTGGTTGCACATTTCAACATTTCCGAAAACGAAAAAGTTTTCAAACCAATTTTTGCCATGCATACTTACATATGTACATAATTGCTAATGTAATTAATCTGAAAAGTATTTATATATGTACATGCTATATCAACTACCTATGATAGCCATTGTTGTTTTTTTTTTGGTAATAACGGTTTCCGTTGTTAAGTGTCGTTAATCACGCTTGAGTTAAATTGTTTGCAGTTTTTATTATTGAAACATAATTTTATTAATGATTTACCAACGGTACTCCGGGTTATAAAGGGTGATCCACTCGAGGTTACCTACTTTTTTCAAAGAAAGCACACAGAAGCTTTTAATTTATTGGGGATTGTTCATTGTCATTCGAAAGAASATACTTTGGCATTTATTTTTTGACAATTTTCTCTTATAAATAGTGGCCGCGGCGAAGACTCAGATGATGCATCCGTGGCGTCCAATTTTCGGTAACTCGTTCGAGCATTTCGACTGATAACTGGCGAATAACACGCTGGAGGTTTTGCTCTGAATCGAAGCGGGGTTATCCACATAGACCTTAGATATATATTATCCTCACACGAATAAGTCTAACAGTTATCTTAATAAATTTCTTGATTTATGCGATGGCTGAGAAGTGGCGCCTTCTTGTTGAAACCAAATGTCTCCGAAATTACGAGCTTCAATTTCAGGCATCAAATAGGCCTCTTTTTGGTATTTTTCAAGTACCCATAGAGCAAAGCGATTTCACTTGGGAAGGTCGAGCGGCTTCAGTTCTTGCACAAGCTGTATTTTACACACTTTCAATTTAAGATTTCGACGTAAAATGCTCCAAGTCGTTCCATACGTCACTCCGAGTTGCTGTGAACGGCGTCGAATAGACTCTCTACGGTCAAGCGTAAGTCTTTCCATGATCAAATGCCAAACAATACTGAACAAAAAAACATGACAGCTGGACACRACTCACTTGTGATCTGTCAAAAAATGGCTATTGAAAAAAAGTGTCTCTATCCCGCTCTACCTCACGTATCTAAACCGTTTTGTAAAACACTGTTCAGATTCTATCATATCTCAACTATCTTTGAGATCTTTACTTCGTTACGCTCGTTCTGGTGTTTTTTATGACGTTTCGTGACAAAATCTTGTATTTGTCATTTTTGAAATGCTCTAATGTTTAGCTAGCAATTTATTTTCGGATCCTTCTTATGTCTAAAACAGGTAAGGTTCTAAGCTTAATCCTATCGATGAATCTCTCTTGGACAGCTGCGTACGTCGGTCTTTTGTGTTACCCAAAATCCCCTAAAAGTTCTCGTAGATCGAAAGCGTTTTGAGCTTAACACACATTTTTTAAAGCGGTTAATCAATCCCAGCCACTTTGGTAGGTAGCTGTGTTGCAGTTATTTCATTCATAGACTGGTAAAGCTTTGKAAAAAGCGTACAGCAAAATATTTGGACAGTAACATTTTTGGTGCGAGATTGACTTTGCTAACAGAAAATACTTCAGGGGAGCGCAGAAGAACCTTGTAGTCGCATAAGTACTGGTTCTCGACCAGCGCTAGAAAGCAAGAAGACAACGGAGAACCGACTCGCTTCTAATTGTATGAGATTGGTTCGTCGGCTTTGCAGTTTCCGGCGATTTCSTTGTGATCTGACAGAAAATCAAGTCTAATACGGGAGAAGTTTGATGCTATTACTACTAAGCATCTTCAGCGAGCTCAAAACCAGTATTGCTGCTTTGATATTGGAGTGAATGCACACCTCTTCGAAAGCAGCTGCACTTAGGAGCAGTATATCTATCTATGGCAACCACCACATTGATAGCAACCACGTCTGCTTGAAAGACGCCACAGTGGAGTGGTAGCCTGAAGCTAGAGTTGATGGAGAGTACCCGACATAATAAAATATGTCGATAATAACCCTAACATAAACGAGATAGAAAACATGAAATTGGACATTTGCTTAGAAATAAATAGAAAATAGAAAAAAAAATATATAGAAAAAATATAAAATCTTACAAGATAAAAAAAAATGTAATACGGAAGTAAGGGAACGTTTATATACAATCAAAAATCAATAAATTAAAATGTTAATATTTTGCTATAGAATAATTTTTGGCCRATAACAAACCTTCATGTGATAAAAACATTTTTGTCCACTGAATTTAGTTACATAACCTAACTCCTCTGATATAACCTAAATTCAATCCACACATTATATCACTAACAAGTTTGTGGTTAGATAACTTTTTGAATGTCAACTTTATGGCATTATTTAGGTTGAAAATGTGAACTTGAATTTTCCGCCATAAAAATGCAGACTTCCAATCAAATTACAGCTCTTCATTAAATACAGTCAAATGGAAGTTTTATGTACATATGTATGTATACACCAAATACAGCACATGGCATATTGATTTCGTATATAATGCGCTCCGCTAAAGCATCAACACACCCAAGTTTACAAAATTTATTTGCATAATATTTAGTGTGTATAAATTTAAATTCACAAAATTCTCTTTTAACGAGATCTTAAGTTAGCAACTCTAGCKGCTACGGCTTGTGCCAATGCACAGAGTACATACATACATTTATGTATATTTTATTAGTTAGCCAAGTTATAGTGAAGATAGTTTCTATGTAAATATTTGGACTTAATCATACACCATGGCAGCTGAATTCTGAATTTTCGGCGGTTTTTTAAGTCAATAAGGGTGTGTATTTTATGAGGTTTTTGGTGTACTGAAGTGTTTAATAATACCGAAATTTCGGGATTAAAAAAATATTATTTCGGCATCCCGAAAATCGCGGTGTCAAAGCTATAAACAAATGTTAATAAGTAAAAAAACTATGTATATAAACTAAACAGAATGAATCATAATTCGGGATTAGACGCTGGACACCCCTCAAYACAAATAATGGTACATATTGCAAAAATATCGCGTTTTTCGGGATTAGGTACTTCGATATCATGTGTTAAAGTATTTATCGCTTCAGACAGCGTAGAAATTATAAAAACAAAAAACATCGCAGCAAATAAACACAGAAAAAATAGTAAAAAAAATTCAGTATTTTCGGGGTGAGATAGCTCGATGTCGTATAATATAGTACCTATCGATTCAAGCAACTTAGAAACTATAAAACAAATCATTGCAACAATAAATATATAAAACATAGCACATAAAATCTCAGTATTTTCAAGATTAGATAGTTCGATGTCGTATGTTATGKTATCTATCGATTCAAGCAACGCATAAAATTAAAAAAAAACATCGGAGCAAATAAACATAGAAGACATAGCACATACAATTTCAGTATTTTCGGGGTTAGATATTATATTTTATATTATCTATCGATTTCAGCAACATTGAAAGTATAAAAAACATTGCAAGAAATAATCATAGACAACATAGTAAAGAAAATTTCGGTATTTTAAGATTAAGCATTTCGATATTGCATTTAAACTATTCATCAATTCAAAGATTATGGAAAGTATAAGAAAAAATATCGGGGCTTCCAAATAAAAAACATAGACAAATTTCGGGATTTTAGGCATTAAAAATTTATCCAATAATCAAAGAACATAGAATGTATAAAAATATCGTATCTCCCAAAGGAAAAATAAACATAGAACATTTCGGGATTTTCGATACACTTTATACTGTAGTAACCGTAAAAAATTAGCATTTAATTTGCTAGTTCCACCATTTTAGCTAGCTGTATGAAGATTCCTACAAATTTGRAGAATTAAAATTTAAATTGAAAGCTTCTTCTCTGCCTCGAATGCCTACAAATTATCTCTTCTTGCATTGTTTTTGCATTTGCACGTGTTAGAAATTGCAAACGAGTGAAAAATTAAACCCTACAGCGAATACTTTTTTTCATAATTTCTCTGTTTTATACTTTTTTGTTGTTTTTTTTCTTGCTGGCGCTTGTGGCATGCGCTACCACTGTGCGCCGTGTCTGTTGCAAAACAAACAAACCCAAAATATTATCGAAAGCGAAAATCGATTGATTTGTAGTCGAAAAACGTCGCGTCATGCTTTTATTGTGCCTCTGCCAAAAGCGAAAACAATCGAAAGAAAGAGTGGTGAAAAAGATAGCTAACTGTTGGCTAATCCAAATTTTAGATATCCAAGCGTAAGGTGCACCAACAACAACATGACAAAACACAAGCTGCAATCTGCAATTAAAAAGCCATTTACGAACATAATAACACGTGTACGGACGTGTTTGCGCGTGCACGTATTTACATTTCTTTACAGCAGCAATATTTTCTTTTTGATTGCAAAAATTGGTAATTGGTGTTGCATATACATATGTACATATTATGTTGGACAGCAGTTATGTTTGTAAATGGAATAATTAGCATTTGAAAAAACGTTTTGGATTTTTAGGATTTCTTAATTTTT
>NW_017537190.1:937754-944483 GCF_001853355.1 Bactrocera latifrons | reverse complement strand
ATCTTTTAAATTTGTTATATATATATTTTTTTCCTCTATTTACGTGTTAATTTCTTAATTTTCGCTTGTCTGTGCCTATAAATTTGCGTAATACTTGCTTCTTGTTTTGCCAATTTAACGGTATGCGGAAGATTGAGTACACATTGATTATCGATAATAGAAAAAAAATTTTAAATCGGAGCATAAAAATGTTGTAATGCCTGCGGGCGAACTCAATTGTGTGGGTGGTTCCAAGTTTTTGCTTGCTTATCACATGTCTGCACGCAACGACCACGGCACGCATSGGTTATGAAATCGGTAAAACAATTAAGTCTTTGGTACACTCTTAGATTGTTGCGTAGTTGGTAATGCAATTCTATAGCAGATGCATTCACGACTGAAAAATTATTTCATTAAGTACTCGAAAATGACAATATTTTCATACAAAAATTTGAAAATATTTCTCAGGAATGGTAAACTGTATTCGTGTTTTGATACAAATCTTTATTATCGCTATTAAAATAGGATCMTAAGCCCATACAATATAGGCAGACCTTAATCTAAATTTTCCATACATTTCTCATAAGCCTCGGCTGGATGGCTTTCAGTGCTTTCAGCGAATTTTGGATTTTTCGGTTTCGCTTCATTGTTGAAACGCCATTCTCGAGTTTGTTGGATAGTTTCAACGACATATTCWTAAACCAACATCTCATTACCAGTAGGGATGCATTTAATGAATGACTCTGAGGATCYACGYTGAAAAGTMGTTTTTTTGTGACCTTTACTCGACKTCGTTCYTGYAWAAGATTCAGGTTTCTTGGTACTCGTCTAGCATTGATACAATTTTTACCCAAAACATTAATCAAAACATTAACCAAAATGTCGATTTAAAAAAGAGACGATTTTTACCCGAAACATTAACCAAAATGTGTTGAGTCGATCCATAAGAGCTGTTGAGATCCTCTGATATTTATCTTTCAATCACTGTTTATTTAACTTTTTCTTTGCTATCGTCATTGACCGCGGTGGATGAASTACTCGCATGAGGCAAGTTTTCGATGACTTCGCGACCTGAACACTGAATGCTTTGTGTCACTCAAATRCTTTTGTTCGTGATAAAGTTGGCTCCTCAAAACACTGCGGCAATATATTCAACATTTTTGATTTTCGTAGCCGAAATTCCATTGAAAGCAKAAAATTCCAAATTCGTTGTTCAATTATTTTCTCCAAGGTAAAAAACGGCAAATAATTTTTTCTCTTCGTGAACAAAGAGCACTCTTATTGAGGTATGGAGAACAAACTTCATGGTTGGACTAAATKAGAAATACAAATTAATTTTTTAAATGAACTAGTCCGTCAAATTTGATCAAATAATATATATAAATATTTTTTATATTTTACTAAATTAAAATAATAAATTTATCGACATAGTTTGTACGCCAGTCCGGGTCAAATTTGATGAAATGGTATATATCATTTTGCGAAATTTAATGATAAAATAAAAAACTTATTATTTGCTTAATTAGGTTAAAGTGGYTTCCCTTCATAAAAGAATCTTAGCAATAAAGTATTTTTGCATAGCCTTCTGGCTCTTTATGCCAAATTTTTGAAAGGTTATTTCATGAAATATTTTTAAAAATTAAAATTKTGTTAATTAGAACTTTTGGTAATGAAGTTATGGCAATAAAAACTTAAGAAATAATAACTAAAACATTGCCACGGCGACTATAAGCAACAAACATACCTACACAAATACATAAATACTGTTAATATTTAGGTTTATTTGCTTGTAGCCAACCTATTCGACGTTAAAGCATTAAAAGCACAATTTTCTCACCACACATAATGATTTATTACTTTAAAAACTAAATTATTTCATAATAAAATTTTAATTATTAAATACACTGTCGTGCAGACCTGCATAAAAAGGCATAATAAAAAGAATTTTAGCGAATGTAAAAGACGAATGGCTCCGCAGACTCTTTGATAATTACTTAAAATGACAAAAACTGTGCACACAGCCAAATGTGTGTTTGTGTGTGTCCATTGGTATAGGTATAAAAGTCAATGTGCGCAAGTGTCGCTCAAATGCATCGTGTTTCGAGGAAGAAATTAAAGAAGAAGAAAAAATAAATGAAAACTCAAAACGCGTTGTCGACAATTTTAACAGTTGTTAGTTATTATAGTGTCAACAACACCGGCACGCATATACACGTACATGTGTAAAAATAAGATAAGTCAAATATACACCTGTGTGTGTGTGTGTGGCTGTTTATTGCTTGCGCGCACGAGTGCCCTCCATTGGCATTTAGCTTGCAACGTGTGTCGAACGCGTTTGGCGCGTGCCACAAGTTAGTGTTGCAGTCAGCTTTCAGCGTTATTGCAAATTGTGGTCATTACTGACTTTGTGTACGGTGACGGTCGCGAGGCAGTGCCGCAAGTAGCTATGCGGCTAAAACTAATATGTTTGTTAAAAATATTTTTAGTTGTTGTTTTTGCTAGAGACATTTTTGTTGTTGTGCTACTGCTACGCCATTTTTGTTGTAAGAGATCGGGACTGACATTGTTGTTGTTGCTGTTGTACGTTGTTGCTACAAACATATTTGTTGTTGTTGTTGTTGTTATATTTCTATGACTAATGATTTTTTGAAACATTTTCTTCGAAAATCATTGTTGTTGTTGTAATTACACTGTTGTTGTTGTAGAGTTGCTAGCAACATATTTGTTGTCATATTTCTCGGAGTAATGAATTTGTTTGTTATATTTGTCGACAAATATTGTTGTTGTTGTAATTTTGCTACTTTCATATTTGTTGTTGTAGCGCGTCGACTACGCTGGTTTCCCCAACGACATCGCATTTTCCACAATTGTACATTTTCTTTTTATTGCATTACATGTAATGATTACTCTTATTATTATCTCGGTTTTTTGGGGTATTTACGCGTTTTGTTGTTTTTTCTTCGCTTTGAATTCTCAATTACAAATTCTACACTTGTAACTTGAACATACGAAACCTCCTGCATACATACATACACTTTTATATGTTTATATGGACTCAGCTACTTCCCATTCGTTCAACGATTGAGCTGTGTTATTGTAATAGTCACTGCCATTTTCACCAAATAGTGGGTTATTAACGCAATTATTATTTTATGAGCTTTTTAAGCGCTCAGTCTGCACTGCCAGTGAACACACACACCCATATATGCACAAAAATACACATACATGTATTATATGTTGCCTGCGCGCTCACTCGTTCGTTCACGAGCAAACATAATTGTAGCGGATGCTTATTCGTCGCACTCCTTGATTTTCGTATTTTTTATTTTTTCTTCACTAAATGTATTTGATTTTCATTTTATTTGTTTTTGGGTTCTTATTTTTCGAAATGAATTGAAATTAAATCGTTAATCACTATGTTAGTGACTTACAGAACTTTTGAAATATTCACGCACGGTTGCGTTTGAGCACCATTGTAATTGAAAGTGGCACACAAAATATTAATCTTAATTAGAAGAAGAAAAATCGTAAAAGAGTTTGGCATTGCAGTGGATATATGGCTAGTTTCGATTATGTGACACCATTTTTACGGTTCATTTGTAACTTTTTGAGTTATGAAATTTTTAGAAAAATTATTAAAAATTCTTAAGTTCAAATRTTTYACTTGTTTTTCTATATTATGAASACCAACAACAACRTCAGCCTCAAAATCCAACTGAGAATAACTCTGGCCTATAGGTCTAATTCGGACTGAGTAGGCAATTGAGAAGTGAAGTCCTCTCTCGATGAACAAAAATGAACTTCGGGCTCAATTAGTGTTTCATCGTTGCGTTCAAACCATTTGGAGTCCCCAGTGAAATTACTTTTAAACTATGCTCTCCAAGTGGCCAATGCCCTGCCATGGTAGCTGTAAGTCTGTATATACTTTTCCTGGACCTATTCAATCAGTTCTTAGCTCTTGTCTTGACATCTTTTGACCATCTCTGCTTCGGCATCGTTCATTTGCTTATATATATCTATTAATAGTCCTTGGCTGGATAAAAATTTCTTTCTCGTTACTTAGACTCGACTGTTGTGAGAACGGCGCTCTTGTTTGATTCTAGTGGGCATGATATTTTCTCTGCCTCGGATTCGTTAGATAGGCTTCTGACTTGGCCAATTCATCTGCTTTTTAGTTGCCGAAAATGTTCCTGTGTCCTGGAATCTAAATTATGGACAAGTGAAGTTTACTTAACAGTGAGGTTAAAGTCTTCTTACATTTGTTAACTATGCTGGAAATAATCTATGGTGAGGATAAGGCTATCAAAGCTGTCTCGCTATGTGTCAGCAGAACTCCGCAGGCCTTCTTCATGCCTAGTACTACCGCTTGGAAGAGGATAGCTGATACTCAGCTAAGGCCGAAAGAGTAATATCAATATCCTCAGTGTATACCCCTACTTTGTAGTCCTCTACTAAACTTCTTCTCCATTCACGCCTGAACAGTATTCTCACCTGGAAGTAACTATTGAAATTCAACCTTGGGATGATATTGTGTGATGTATTTAAATTTGCTTTGAGTTGGTTCAGAAGTAATGTAAATGTAGCTTGCTTCATATAAACTTAAAACTCATGAAGAACTTTTTTCAATTCTTTGAGTGCTTCTTTCAAGTGCTACAATAAAAGGAAGAAAAGGAATAGGTCTATTACATGCACAAAATGTGTTTAAATCTATTATTTACAACAAAATCAAGTAAATGAATATTCAGGTCCAGAAAGCAGGGATATTTTTTCCGTGGCTGCGCTCCGATGATTGTTGATTTGTTTGTATGGTAAACTCATAAATCCATGTCTCATCGGCAGTTATAATGCTCTCCATGAATGTGGTTCTGAATTCGCATGATCAAGCATATGCAAAGATACCTGTTTACGGTACTCTGAAAAAAGTTCAGCTTTACCGGGACGAGTTAAGCAAGAACGCGTTTCATACCAAAACTATCCATCAAGTCATTCGAATGGACTCGCGAGAGATGTCGAGCTCACTTTCCGTCTTTCTAACACTTCCCTGTCGATTTCAAGCACCATATCTTTCACTTTTTTTAATATTTTCATTAGTTGATGAGATCTCTCGACCATATTTGAAAGCTTTGTACCACTTGTATGTTTGTGTTTTTGATAAAACTGAGTACCGCTCCTTTTGTATGTACATATATATGTACATATAGTAACATAATATTACACCACCGATTCACATATAATACTACAACTATTGCAATAAATTGCACACAGCGCTGAAACACAGATTCCCTTTATACATGCAAACAACTGAATTAGCACAACTATATTTTAATTTGTAATAAATATAGTTTTTGGACGCGAAACACTGTGGGAAAATTAGTTTGTAATGAGTTTTTGCATTTAATTGGCTGCTAAACCAAAAATCCACAAAACTGTCAACACTTTCACTTTTTGCCTTTAACATCCATGTGAAATGACAGACGTATTTATTTATATGCTTAATAAGTATACATACATATATACATATGAATATACATAAATATAATAAATAATGCAAGCATCTCTCGGCGAATAATGCAAGGAAGATAAGTCGCGCGTCAAAAACGCCAACAGAAGTGATCGGTTAACACGCCAAGTAGGCGAATTAAAAGTTTTAATGCAAACAGATGAAAATGCGAGCGCGCAGGAATGCGAATCTGCATGTTGTTTATTGTAAAAATAATAATAACCGAGCTCGCTACTTATGCATTCTCTGAAAGGCATTATTAGCTGAAAAGCATGAGGAAGCGCCTGATTGTAGGCAATGCCGCCTGCAAATACGTAAGTAGGTCTCTCAGTTTTTAAGATATTGGTCTGAAATTTTGCAAACGTGCTTCTCTTCTCAAGGAGCTGTTTAGTTGTCGTAATCGTCAATATCGGATCATTGTTGCATATAGCTGCCATACAAACTGAACGATCGAAAGCAAGTTCTTGTACGAAAAACTTCTTTATTTGATGAGATATCTTCACGCAATTTGGCGTGAATTAGTATCCACCACAGCGCTATGATCTGTGAACAAATTGCTCAGATAGAAGCTCTTTACCATATAGCTGCCATAAAAACTGTCAATTCCATATAAAGATGAAGTTTTTTATACACTATAAGGAACTCAATCGTGAAGGGTATTATAGCTTCGGTGCAGTCAAAGTTAACATTGCTTCTTATGTCGATTTGATTACGCAATAAGTGAGTTCTGATTTTTATGCCAACAAAATGCAGGTATTTGTGGTTTCCTAGCAATGCGCAGGCATGCAAAAAAAAAACCCATACACACATACATATGTATGAATATTTAAAAATAATTTCATTACACAAATTCCTTGGCTTTATTGAGTTGGCAACATTTCGCCGCACAACACAAGCCAAACTGTTTGTTATGCTACTTAATTTTTGTATTTTTTGTTGTTGCTTTTCTTTTCATATGTTGTCTTTTCGAATTTGCGCATTTGAATCGCGCGCCGATGTACGTTTCTACCACTTTCGCCGCCGCATTGTACGCGCAGAAAATATAAAACCAACAAATTACACACACACACACATATATCCGTGCAGATAAGTTATACCTGCAAACGAGTGTGCAGACGAACTCGAACCCGTTGCGCATGCGTAGACAGCAGCAAGACAACGCCGCGACAGTGTGAGCCAAATGAACAAAAGCAAGAGTTAAATAGAAAAAACAAATATTAAAATTAAAATAAAAGCAAAAAAAAAAAAAA
>NW_017537190.1:933717-937739 GCF_001853355.1 Bactrocera latifrons | reverse complement strand
AAAAAAAAAAAAAACAAATCCATAAAAAAAGTTAAACAATTGTAAAAAATGTAAAAATGTAGAAAAAAGTAAGTAAAAATAAGGTAAAGAGAAACAGTAAAATTGTATTTGGCTGAAAGCTGGTAAGCGCATACCAAAGTATGCACAAAGCAACAAACAGCATAATTTTGTATATGAAGGCATGTACGCATATGTGTGTGTGAATCATACGCGCTGGCTCGTCTTTCTCATTGCACCTGCCCGCTTGCCTTTCATACATACCACAGCAATGTATATATGCACATATGTATGTATTTAATGTGTAAGAAGCTACAAAATTCCAAAATTTCAAAAAATTTGGGTAAAAGCAGAAAAAATATATTTCGAGCAACGCCTTTTGAACTGGATTGTATGTACTTGCTGACCCAATTCCAAGATAACGATGTCGTTGCCATTGCTTTTGTTATATTTATTGTTGCTGTTGTTGTTGTCGTTGTTGTAATTGTCGAAGATATATGTATGCTGTTGGCTGGTTGTTGTTGTTTTGTGCCTAAACAGGTTTCTTTAGGACAACATTTGCATCACCTTTCATTTCATTACATTGCTGTTGTTGTTGTTGTTTTTTTACAAAAGTAAGCAAAATACACCAAAGTTTATGAGAATCGTTAAGACAAATCAATGTCATAACAAAGCAAGAAAAAAATGAAAACTTGTTGAAGAAGAAGTGCCATAAGGAGGTGGACAAAGAGGCAGCCGAAAAAACAGTTAAATTGAAAATTGGTTATTGGCAGCAAAGAAAAATAAAATAGTTGTCACACGCACACACAAACAGTAAAAACAACAACAACTACATTTTCATTCAAATAACCCATTGATTCAACTTTTTTTGTGCCTTTTATTCTTCTTTTTCTGCTTGAACTTTTTCCCTTTTTTCTTCGCTCAACTTGTTTTTGTTGTTGTTTTATATTTTAAGTTAAGCTTAAATTCATCTTTTTGGTTACTTTCTTTATTGGCCAGCAAGCGATTGCGTAAGTTACAACAACATMGTATAGCAACATCTTGCTACTTTCGCACAGCAATATAACAGCTACAACAAATACAACAACAGTGCAATAAACAACAATAAAATTTGCGCATCTTCACACACTCAAGCGTTGTCACTCGTCACTATTCGCCCATGTCAACGCTAGAGCTATGCAAAACTTTATCGCAACATTTACGACTTGTCGCAACATTTAAGACAGCCAGCAACATGTTGCAGCAGCACCAGTATTTGATGCCAGTCTTGTGACGCATTCACTTACATTGCGTTTTTGAAGTCATTCATGGCCGATCATGGTCAATGTGCGACGGCTGCAATAGTTGATAACAGAAACAAAAACAAAAACAACAATAACAAGAAAAAATTATTAATTACAACAATAGCATCAAAAGCTGGTGGTCTTGCAGTAAGTCATCTGCATTTTCCGCTCTTGGACATGCTGACAAGTTTTTGTTTTTTTGTTGCTATTTTTGTTGTTATTTTTGCATATTACAACAGCGCGCGCATGTTTGCAGGCACCGACAAATCGGTTGCATCAACAAGTTTTAGGGGAAATGCGCCGTCAGTGCCASTCAGCACAGCTCAACCGCAACGGGTTCGCCTCCTCTTTGCATTCGCCTTTGCCTTTAYCTTCGTCRATGCATCAATGCCGTTATTGCATCAGCAACTGGCGCTGCAAGTCAATCACAGCATCTGCGGCCGCGGTCGTTAATCAGCCGAACATTAGCCTGAATGGCCAGTTGGGAGCGTCTCCATTCAGTGGTTGTTGTTATTATTGTTGTTGCTGCTGTTGTTGTTGCAGTTGCCATTAATCAATGCACGGGATGTGTGGCTGCTTGCATTAATCCAATAATGGTCATGTTAATTTAAGCATATTTGCTCATATACACACACATGCATACATACTCACATTAGATTACGCATCGATTTTATTTGGCATTTCAAGTTCAGTTATGTTTTTCTCGCTTCCATTTCGTTTCCATCGCTTTTAATCGAATTAGTTGTGGTTGCAATGCAATATTTATCTGCCTCTTCTGTGCGCCTGCGCATTTGCATATGGTGCAGCGCTTATGAAATGCCTATGCTCTTGTGTGTGTTGTGAAATTTTATACTTTTTTACTGATTTTTTTTCGGTTTAGGCATCCATAGCGGGTTCGCTTGCAAGTGCAGCACTAACACACATGCATATACGAGCACACCCTTCCTGCTGCCAAAAGTGTCAAGCGTTTTTTATTATTATATTCTCTTTTTTATTTATTTATTTACTTTTTTCATTTTATTTATTTTCTTTCATAATTTGACTGCATTTGTTTTTGTTATGCCTCTTCAGTTTCGGTTGTGCCATTTTTATGACCCGGTTGCCATTGACGGCCCATTAAAGAAGCCGCTATTATTAACTTGTTTACAAAAAAAAAACCGAATTGAAGCCGAAACTCATTCCAAATTCATAAGCGCATTGCATTTCCTTGCTTTGAGTTTCCCAGTGCCGTGCAGACTGTGTGGCTGTTGTGACTGGTTTGGCGTATGTAAATTTGACAATGCTGCGTGTATTTTATTTACAGCAAAACATTAGCATAAAATATGTATGTCTTAGATTGTTAAGACATTTTCAAAATTTATTTACTAATTTTGATTACAATTTTTAATTATAAAATACTATTTTTATTGACTGACCGACTGGTTTATCGACAATCGGCAATGGAGAATTTTTTTTGGAAAATTTTGTGATTTTGGAAAATTTAATGCTTTTACAAGCTCTTCAAACACATAACTTGAATAATAAGGGGTTTAGTGTTGTTGTTGAAGCTGCAGAAAATATTTATCAAATATTCTTGATGGTTGAAAATTCTTGTCTAGTTAAAAGTTTATAGTTGCGATAACGTAGACCTGAATATAGTGGGAGCAACGATTGCTCTCTCTGTCTTTCACTTTCTCTCTTTGCTACGAGATGTTGCAGAAGAAAATGTTCTAAAGTCGGCAAAGTAGTCGTTTTTTACTTAGCTTACGTTTGAGCTTTATTCCTTCTTCTTCTTTATTGGCGTAGACACCATTGATATGGTGAGCTTTATTTCATTGTAGTCAAAATCGGTATACTTTGTATATGTTAAGCAGTTTAAAGTGCAAATTATTGACGAAAATGTTTCTAGATTATATGAAAATACGATTGAAACCTTAATCTCCTTAAAAAATATATGATTTGTTGTTCGATCTCTTAGAAAGATTTCTAAAAATCAGTACCATAATATTCTAATTTGTCTTCGCGTGCATTAAAGCTGAACTGTCAAAAGTTTCAAAGCCATTTCCAAAACCACGAGTCGTTTCAGTTTTCACAAATTTTTTGGGAGATAATTCTGGATTTAGAAAGCCGTCAGGCGCCTTGCAAGCTTTATTTAACTTCAAGCCGTTTATTAAGCTTCAAAGCCGTTTCCAAAATAACGTGTCCTTCCAGTTTTTATTCACTTTTCGGGACATAATTCTTAATTAAAAAATCATTTAATCACTTTACAAGCATTATTTTACCGAAAGCTTCGAAGTCGTTTTCAAAATCACGAGTCGTTTCAGTTTTTTTTTTAATTTTTCGGGAAAAAATTCTTGATTTAGAAAGCAGTCAGTCGCTTTGTAAGCTTTATTGTATTGAAAACTTCAAATCACGAGTCATTCATATTTTTATTTATTTTTCCGCAGATAATTCTTGATTTACAAGCATATTTTCATGTCATCATCGGAGATTCATTGGATGTTTCTAGTCCCTCATTTCGAACCCTCCTCTCCTGTTGCTCTTGGCTAGGGGCAGCATTTTGGGTATTCACAGCTAACCTTAAGATCTTAGGCCAACTACAGTTCGATAACAGGAATAAAATAAAATAAAGCAAATTAAGTTGATTTAAATTAAATTAAAATAAAATAAAAAATAACGACTAAAGTACATTTTATATATATTATATATATATATATATATTTAAATTAAAATAAAATAAAAAATAACGACTAAAGTACATTT
>NW_017537190.1:931304-932336 GCF_001853355.1 Bactrocera latifrons | reverse complement strand
TTAAATATTATAAAATGAAATAAAATAAATAATCGCGATTAAATGAACTTTTTTTGTAAACTTGATTTTTTCCCCAAGAGGCTGCTTATTTGTCAGAACCGCTGATATCGGACCATTATAGCACATAGCTRCCATACAAAGTGACCGATCATGATCAAGCTCTTGTATTGAAAACTTTTTTATTTGACAACGTATCTTCACGGAATTCGATGTGGATTATTGTTCAAGACAACGGTTTAATCTCCGCAGAAATTGTTCAGATCGGAGCACTATAGCATATAAGTAGTTGYCATGCAAACTGTCTTTATACCGTTTATGCTATAAAAAATCCACCTGTGTAGGGTATTAAAGTTCGGTGCAACGAAAATTAAGATTTTTTCTTGTTTTTAGTTTATTTTTTTATTTTTTATTTTTTTAATTTATTTTTTTAATTTTTAATTTATTTTTGGTTTTCATAATTTTTTTTGTATTTATTCATTTTTTAATTTTTATTGATTTTTTTAAAACGTCAAAATTGCGGAGATTGTAGTAACTGAATGCTGCTTACAATTTTTATTATTTTTTTACTCTAAACCAATTTGCTTTTGTCTTTTTGTTATACAAAGTAGTTATTGTTGTACTATATTAATAGGTAGTCATGAGGCTATTGGGTCATTAGTTTACTGCTGACAAGAGTAATTCATTTTCAATGATACACTTTTCTTGTCGCAAGAGCGCCAATAGTCGTTTGAAAATCCTACAAAATGCATTGGCCCAACGCGCACAGCCCACACACACACATACATGCCCACAGGCAGCTCTAACAGCCCACACAAGCACTCCAAACGACGTTAGTGTTGACAACATAGCGGGCGAAATACATTGAATTTGTTGAAAACGAGGTAATTGAGCGCTGAAATTCGGTTGAATGCATCGCAGCTGGTTGGCGGCTGACGAACTGTCTCAAGGAATTGTAAACACTTAAGCAAATCTTAAACTTTTAACCGTAAAGTCAACAAATTGTCGAATGTCAAGCAAACAAATGTGCGCAAA
>NW_017537190.1:920912-930666 GCF_001853355.1 Bactrocera latifrons | reverse complement strand
TTTTTTTTTTTACTTTTTTTCTTTTATTTTGTATTATTACTATATTTATTTATATTTTGATTTTACCTTTTGTTACAATTTTAAGTAATTTCCATTAGTTTCTATGTTTTTCCTACATTTCCTACATTTGCGCAAATTTCGTGTTATTTTATTGCTACTCTTCCGTTATCCACCATTCGTTACGCCGTATTTTTTTCTGCTGCCATAACTATGTCTTTTTCTTTACTGTTATTTACTGCTAATTGCCGGTTCTCTCTTTCTGTCAATTTTTCGAATAYTGTTAATTACATTTTTAAAGAGGTTTTTGTTGTTGTTGTTTGCCAAAGTGCTCATTACTACCGACACTTTTGTGCTTTGCTGATTTTACTGTTTACATTTCTTATTTCGACTACTTTTTGGTATTATCTAGTACGTACAGATTGAATTACTGCTTTCCATTGCCTTCATCTCTTGCTTTTTGATATTTGGAAATTTCATAAATCAACTGGTCAGAAGCAGAAGTTCTAGGTTATAAGGCGCCTGAGGCAAATCTTCTCAGTCGCTCTTTTACCAAGAGTTTTTAAATCTTGCAACATGAGGTCGGGCGTTCTTAAGATGTAATATAATTGTTGTTTGTTTCAATTTGGTGAGTTGCTGTTGGTTGATTTTATCGGACTTTAGAATTTCATAATTTAGCACGCCCTTCAGATCCCATCCAATACAGAGCATTACCTCGGCGTCACAGATATTTTGCTTTGTCGCTGATTTGGTAGGTTCTCCAAGTTTCACAAAGGATTTTTTGAGTTTGAGCTTGTCGTAATTAATCCAATTTTCATCACCAGTCACAATCCSTTGAAACTTTAACTTCTGTTTGTAGCGTTCAAGCAGCATTTCAAGCAAACAAACTCGTTTTTTCACGTCTCTTGGCCTAAATTCGTATGACACCTGAAGCTACACCTTAACCCACTTTACTTTGTTATATAGAAGTTACTCAATTAAAATTTTGAAATATTCTTCGGCATAGATATATTGATTTCTTCTGATATGGTTAAGAGGAAAAACATAGATCCCAAAATTTTCGGGATCCCGAAAAATCACATAAAATCCCCAAGTCGAATTCTCTTGAAATGGCTTTGAGCAAATGCATATGTTTATTAGTTTATTTTTGATATGATTGAGAACAACATTATTTACCTKTAAATGGTGTAGGAGGAGATATTCTTAAAGTCAATCTCTCATCGAGCAATGCTTACAGTTCCTCATATATAAACTTGTTTGGCCGGACAGGACTTTCTGGGTCTTCCAAGTCCAAATCACGACTTTCAAATATTGCAAACCACTTTTGGCACGTTTGCTCACTCAGATCATGTGAGTTGGTACAAAATACGAGTAACTAAAATTCTGTACGAAATTTTTTTTGGAGAACTTGACTTCATTTGAAAGCTTATCTTCTTAGCTTCTTACCAAATTCTAAAATTAGATGTAAGTTACTACATTTTCAAACTAAAAATCAGCCGAAAAAAACATTTCCTCAACCCATGCATAGAGAGTACGTTAAGCTTTGATTTTTTCCTTTGAAGATTTAAAATTTTTTTTTTCCATCTATTTTATGAGGTCGCCACATTGTCTGTGGATAAGTGAAAAAATAACAGATAAAAAAGCCAATCTGTTAAATAGTCGCTCATAAATAATTAATGAACCGCAGCTTGCCGCTAAGCGTTGCGCTGCCTATTGTTTACAAGCAAAAAAAAAATTAGAATAATAAAAAGCCCAAATGAAGCACATAGACACGCACACAAAAAAAAAAAAAACAAAAAAAAAAATTAGTGTGTGTATCTCAGCGTATTAACTAGTGGCCATTTAAAAGCTTGACAAAAGTCGCAGACTCACCGGCACGCTAATCTACATGATTTTATGTCTAGAGGGAGCGCTATCGCTTCAACTAAGAATTGATTAAATATTAAGTRCCAACTAGTCATTGAATGGTTTCGTTTCAAATAAAAAAAAATTAAAGTTAAAATGAAAATTATTGCCTATAAGAGGCAGAGAGCAAAATATATGCGCGTGTGTGCTTGTGAAGGACGCCGCTGCGCCAGCAGCAAAGCAACGTGTTAGCATAACAATGTTACGATTATAGAAATTTCCATTCAATCAAAGARAGACGAAAATATAAAAAAGGCGAGTGAAAATTGCGTTGAATTGCTTAAAAAACACCAAGAAGAACATTTTATTTTTATATAGCAACTGACCGCCATTTTTAGGTACTAAAACAATATGGCTAACCTAAGATCTGCAGACATAATTATGTAGTAAGCATTTTTCCCAATGGTTGTAGCGCCTCTGYAGGTAATGCAAAGCTTCTAAGGGTATTTTGGCAACAAAAAAGCTTTTCAGAAACTTCATTMGCTGCTTAAAGTTGGCTTGTAAGACCTTCCATTGGTAGAATATCACCAAGGCAGCGTTATATCAGCTAATTGGAGCCCAGACCCGGGCTGTTGACTCGATTCATARTAGCTGTTAAGGTCCTCTGTTATCTCTCTGCTACCAACAGATCGATATGCAAGCACTGTTTTCTCTAACTTTCTCGATGTTATCTTCATTAACGGACGTGTTTGGTCGAGTCAGACGTTTTGGTTCGAAGACCTCAAAAAATATTGTAACAATTCAACCAAAAAATTTGAATCGACCAGTCCGGGYCAAATCTGATAGTTTAGTTTTAAATGATTCATTTTAATTTTAAGTGACCCGTAGTTGGTCTATTAAACGATCATAATTTCTCATTAGCATAGAGCTTCATAAGACATACTATTCCCACGTAGTGGGGACTTGACGTAAACCATGACGGAAGTCGAATTTTTATTCGACAGTGAACTTTTAGCTGTTAAGTAAATATGTATCTTAGCTTCTAATAAAGTTGGGCTTCSGTAAGTTGATTCTGCTGGTGGTTTGGCATACATTGCTTAATACTAGATGTCTTGAATTGAATTGCTTTATTACTAGCTTTTACTAAATCAACGATAAAGAAATTAATGATAACATTTCCTATATAGTAAGCTAACTACAACACTTCAGAGCCTTAGCAGCTGGCTACAAAAATTTCAGTCTCACTTGAAGCTATATATTTACATACATACATTACATACATATACAGATATGTGTGAACTGATAGGTCTTTGTGTTCTCAAGGACGAATCGCTTCAGTCACGTCCCGTCTTGTCTCAAGCAGCCWAYTGGCCGACCAGCGTCGAGTCACGTCAAGTCAAGTTAAGCGTCGTAGGCTGGAGTTGAGTTGAGCTAAGTTCAATGTTGTGTTTTGTGATGAAACAGAGAGTGAGTCAAGTTGGTGTCGCGCGCAAAGTCAAAGCGCTTGACATTGACCAAATGCTAAAATAATAAATAAATAACAACAAATGGCARAAAGATGAAAACTTTGCGGTACAATCAACTGGACAACCCACAACTTGTATGTAGACACCCGATTGTCGATGTTCGTCACACGCGTTCACGCTCACGCACGTTGACAGTGTGAAAACATGCYAARGCACACACACGCACGCAGGCAGCTGCGTTTCATYTTTCACAGCTATTGAGGCTGTACTTTRTCTCCTATGCTTTTGTTGTAATTTGTATTGTAKCTGCGCCTCTTCTTCGTTTTTGCTTTAGCTTGGCCTATTTGTTGGTGCCAGTGGCGGTCAGGTAGTGCCAGCCTGCCCCTTCTTGATGGGCACACAAGCCGGTTATTTATATGCACATATGTATATATGTATGTGTGTTTGTTCACATGATTTAGTGTTGTTGTAATTATCCTCAGTGTCGCGCTTTGGTGCGATTGCCATTGTATTYTTGATTATATTCCGCACACTTAACTATTATAGGGCTATAATTTTGCTTTGGCATTCTCCTTYATTGTCGGCGCTGCTGCTGTTTTGCCTTTGTTGTTGCACATACCAATTATGCGTAAAGATGCCATCCATGTTATGGCCACTGGTCGCTGGACTATTCGCACCAAGGACAATGCGGTTGTGAAATAAATTCGCTACTTTTCTGCAGACCTGTTTTGTAAAAAGAGAGAAAGAAAGCGAAAAAAATTAAAAATTCCAAAAGCAACATGAAAAAAAAAAAATCCTGAAACAAAAATTAAAAAATTACAAAAACATGAAATGTGACCAAAAACCGGTCTTACAAGCCTTTACAATGGAATGCGCTTCGGCATCCCTRCGCTTTTGTGGCCCTCCAGTTGAAATGCTTCTTTGTGGTTAACAACAAACTGAGCTGCCTCATTTTCAACGTATTGTAATGAGTTATTTTTTTGGAATTTTTCGATACTTTTTGCGTATCACGGTGTGGGTCACGTGTAGATGGAGCTTCGTTGTATGCATTTTGTCGTGAAAAAATAAACTTTTTTTTCGTTTTTTGCTTGGAAAATGTGTAAAAATATATAATTAATTACTGCAATACTCTTCGAATTGCCGAGATTTTTACTTGACAGACTTTGCGGAATGCAGAAACTTGATAATTGAATTATGAAAGTTGATTTAGTCTGCATGTGAATTATTTAAATTAAAATTTTGAAATATTTTTTCGGACATATATATTATTTTCTTCCGATATGGTTAAGAAGAAAAACATAAATCCCGAAATTTTCGGGATCCTGAAAAATCATATAAAATCCCGAAATCGAATTCTCTTGAGATTGTCTTGAGCACATACGTATAATAGTTTCTTCTTGATATGATTATGAACAAAAACTTTGACATTTTCGGGATACCGAAAATTTACATATAATACCGAAATCAATTTTTTGTAGAGTGGTTATAAGCAAGAGTTAGCTGTTTCTTAATATGATTAAACAGAAAAACAAAATATTCAACATTTTCGGGATCCCGAAAAATCATATAAAATCCCGAAATCGTATGTACATATATTCGCGGAATGGTCTGATATTGTATCCAATATTTGTATTTAACGTCTTGTCATTCCACTCGTGACCTTTACTTGTCAAAATTCAATTGCTTTGGCAGAGTGACTTAGTTTAAGTTTTGAGAATTTCCAGTATCACAAGAAATTTTGTATTGTATGATATTAAATTACTCTTACAACTTGTCTGGGTGTCTATCGGTGATGCCCCTTAAAGATTTATTCACCACACATTTTCCTGTAAAATTAATTAATTAGCTGCAGTTGTTGGATTTCTCATTTTAAAGTGAGCTAGTTGGCGCTAAACATTCACCGCCTTCTTCCACATAAATATTTGGTCTTCTACTTCATCTCTGAGATGTGAGTCATACTTGTAGGCACTGATTCATGCAGATGGTAAACCTTTTACCGTATATAAGCATTTTCATCTTCTGAATCACTAAATACCACAAATCAAAGACATGAAAACCAAAAGCCGGTGCGCAATACAAAACAAGCAGACTTTCTTTCGGTCAAGGTTGGTTGAAACATTGTTGTTTTAATTTTTATGCGTAAGTTAAGCCGATTTTTACTGTTCCAGTTAAATTACTTTGCGGGAAGAACCCTGTCATGCTATAAAATTAATATTAAATAAAAAATCACGAAATTTTCGGGATCCTGGCACAGACACTGAAAAAATCCTGCAAATTATATTGTTAAGACTAAATTAAAAATATTTAAAAAGTTTTAAAAAATTCCAAAATTTTCGGGATCCGAAAAAAAATTCTAAAATTTTTATGAAAACATTTCTCAAATTTATAAAGTAAATGCCTCAATTTTCGAAAGAAAGTCTCAAATTTTGAAAAAAAAATCTGTAATATTGGGAAAATTCTCATTAAAAAAAAAAAAAAATTATGGTTACATTATTTCGGAATTTGTAGAAATGTTTATTATCTATAATCTAATAGCANAAAATTCTAACATTTTTATTGTTAACACTAAATTTAAAATTTTTTCCGGTTTCCTGTATATCAACTAAAAATAATTAAAATGTATTAAAAATCTCGAAATTTTCGGGTCTCCAAAAAAAGTTCCACAATTTTTATTGTTAACATTAAATTAAAATTTTTTTTCTTGTTTTCCGCCTGTCAATTAAAAATAATTATTAAATAATTCCAACATTTTCTAAAGAAACATAGTAAAATTTTTTCTTTAATTTTATGGAATACCAAATTTCAGCCCAAATTAAAAGCTATGAATAACTACTGCAACTGTTGTATACATACATACGTTCAWAAATACAATTATACCTGTGTGTACATATAAACATCTTGTACATACATGTGTATACTCTTTCGCATATTAGTGGAATTTAGAGGTCTTTTAAGTTTGTGCAACTAATCATGTTGCTCTTGCCAAATTTAAAAGTTAAATATTTGCTGTTTAAGCATGTAATACAGTGGCACATACTATGCATGTATGCGAGTGTTAGTTCGYATGCGCGCGTAACGCAATAGAAAACTTAATTGAGTTCACTACACTTGCTGTGATCTCTTCGCGTAGTGATGAAGGTCCTTTTGATTAGCGACTCGCCATGAAAAAYATTAAATGTTTGGATGAGATATGTACCTACATACATATATACGCTAGTAATGAAACGCTGTGGAGTCATAGAAAAGGCGGGAGAAGAAGCAAAATACATTGTTTAAGTGTATATTGATTGTGTGATAAGAGCGTACAGTTTTATGATTTTGAAAATTTGAAAAGAATAAAATTTTGTAATTAATATTTTTTTCTACAATTAAGTTGGGAAAAAAAATAAGTTCCAAAATTTTCGGGATTTCGAAAAATTTTGAAATTGCCTTTTTTTTTACTATAATCAAGTTAAAAAAAATAAGTTCCGAAATTTTCGGGACCCCGAAATGGTCAGATAATATCCCAAAAATGAATATTTGGAGAATGCTCTTAGATTGCATTCCGTATTTGTATTTAACTGAATGATGATATATTTAAAAAATAGAAATACCGAAATTTTTGGAAACTCGAAAATGAGTAAATAAAATCCCGAAATTACATTTTCGGGAAATAGCCTGATATACCTGAATGATGAGCCTGTAAATATATGTTATATTTAAGTATGATAAAGGAAATCCCAAAATTTTCGGGATCCCGAAAATKAGCATATAAAATCGCGAAAGTGCTTTTTACGGAAGTGTGAGACCTGCATTTGTATTTGTTTAAATTATGGCCTAGTAAATTTGTGTTACATATCCATTTACATATGTATGTACATACATACAAATGAACATGCATGATTCCCTCACATTTGAATCACAGGCACAAATATTTATTYAAGCAAAAAATATATAGCCCAACTGCAGTGATCGTAATGTTGTCACACATTTTATGCGATCGTCAAATTTGTTGTTGCTGCCACTGCTGCCTCTGCTGATATGCTAATATTGCCAATGTTATGGCTAATGTAAATGATGAATGAATTAACACGGATTGCGTACATTCGCTGCTGCCTGATGACGGCCTGGTCCGCCTGCCTATGGGCTGCTGCRCATGCGTGCACGCGCTCTGKGCTGTTGACACAACAAACACAAATAAACTAATTTCTGAATGCAACGCCAACAAAGAAAATAACGAAATACTACACTACAGAAGCGCTAACAACAACAACTAAGCTAATAACAACAACACGATGCTTTGCATAGAAATGTTAAGCTTGCATCATTTGGCATTTTGATTAATAGAAAATACATGAAATTACTGCCATTAATATCTAGACTTGTTGTCGCTGTTGTTGCTGTTGCTAAACTTTAGCAATAGCTATTGGTTGGCGCATTGGGCTTTTGTTTAGCTGCACACACAGCGACCACACATATTTTGTTGCCCAAGCAGTGTGATAAACACACCCACACAAATGCATTGATGAGCAAAACAAATAAACACTCAAGTGCATGTGTGTGTGTGTTAACCTTAAAATGCATGCTAATAGCTAATAGCAAAAACAACAAGTTGTTGGCAACTCACCATACTAGCTGTTGCAAATGCCTCTAACAAAAACAACAACAGCAACAACARCAACATTGATTATCAACAAAGTGGGTGCAAATTAAGTCGTTACCATGCATTCCGCGCACCACAGGCGACCCAGACGCCGTTTTTGTAACCGAAATCGATTTGTGTTGCTCTTATTTGTTGTTGTTGTTGTTGGTAGCGATTTCCTCATTTCATTCGCGCACAAGTACTTTGATTTGTATTGATTGCTGCATTTAATGGCGGGGCACAGATACACAAATAGCCTGCTAATATTATGCCTTTACAGGTGGCAGCCATATAAATGTGACCGCATTGGTTGGTTGTTGTAAAAAATGCAATAACCAGAACGGAAATGAAAAAAAAAAATTAAATTTTAACTGACAAGCGAATCGGCGAATGAAGTAGAAACAATTCGATTTCAAGATTTTTCGATCGTCTTTGAAATCTTGTATGAATCTGTTTCATAAGCTTTATCGAAAAATGTTATACACTATGGATACTCATAGCAAGAAATCAAAGTTGGATTTGTAGGTGCCACTTACACTCTCTGATTCAAACGCATTTTTCAGATTTGAAACCTTGCAATGCCTGTCCTACAAGCTTGATCGATAAATGTCACACACCTCCAAAATAAKAATGGAACATAGATTTTATCCATATTTAATTGTTTGTACCTTCTTGCTATAATTGATAATAACGTTTTTCAATATTCCAAATTYTGAAATTCAAACTTCGAAAACAAATGTTTCGGGTTTGAGTGCTAACTTCGAAAAATAGAAACTTCGATAAATGGAAAATTACTACTTTTATGTTTTATTTATTACTCGATCTCTCGAAAAAAGTCGAGTATCTTACAGCGGTATGATGCAATAAAGTTTTGTTATGTATTTTAAATAATTCGAAATTCTATTTTCGGCAAGTTTTTAGTTTGAATTAAAATCCACGAGCCTGGTATGTAGCCCTACTCTCTGTGTAAAATTTGCATTATAATTGTTTTTATTTTATATGCTGTCTCTTATACATATCTAGATGTGTATAAGAGTTTGCATTATAATTGTTTTTATTTTATATGTTTCAAAGCTGTTCTACTATCCCAACTTCTTTTTCGTTGAGCTTAATTATTATTTATTGATCATTGCTGATATTTATAATGATTATAAATTAATCTCTTGACATTCCACTGGCTTTCTGTGCAATCTGTTCGAAAAATTGTTGTAGCGTTCTCGCAATCGCGTCTTTAGATTAATCATTTCTACGTCTAATTTTACGTTCCTTAACTACTTCGTGCTACGTTCGCTGATTTCGTTGGCCTATCGATAAAACAATAAATATAGAACAAATATAACGGATCAATTTTTAATAGATAATTTTAAGTTGGTTATCATTTAAGTCTACGCGCTTATATGAAGCCTTAATCAGTTTGAAATTGTGGAAGTGCGAACAATTTTTACGGAAATTAAGAAATTTTCTCGACGGAATTGATTTATACATTTGGTTATCTTCATCAATAAACTGTATATTCATTGGCAAATTTGATTCAAGGCCGTCGTGTGATTGAGAAATAAAAACATTACAGTTACAGAACTGAAACGCTCGACCTTCACAAGTGACATCGCTTCGCTTTATGGGCTCTTGAGAAGTTCCAAGAAGATCCGATGTTTTCAATAAGGTGGCGCCACTTCCCCACATTGCATCATTCAATGGATTTATTGAGAGAACACTTCCGTGAGCAGAGAATTTCACGTTCTGGGCCGTTCGATTGGCCACCAAGATCGTGTGATATCACACCGTTAGACTTTTTCCTGTAATTATATCTAAATTCTAAAGTCTA
>NW_017537190.1:918105-920407 GCF_001853355.1 Bactrocera latifrons | reverse complement strand
TAACTCAATTTTTGGCGATGAATCCGCGTCAAGAACCAGTGTTTATTGTTGGTATGGACAACTCAATCGAGGTCGTAGATATCTTCAAAATGAATATCAATTCGTATAAATGTAGTTGTTTTTCCGGAAACTTTTTATGCTACGCCCAAACTGATATTGCGAGGCCGTCATGTGATCTATCGAGAGGTATTAGGTATTATTGGGATCAGTATACACTGTCTCTTATACACATCTAGATGTGTATAAGAGACAGTGCCTGTAGTATTGGTATAAACTCACTGCCTGTAGTATTGGTATAAACTCACAGTCTCTAGGTCTATAAAATCTTCATTCTTCAAAGGCATTTTTGTGCATCTGCCTTTACAATAAAACCACACTTCCGCTTCAGAGTAGCGCTTTGCCACTCGCTAATTGTGTCTATGATGCAAAGAGAATGTGCGCCAATTGCCAACCACAATGCCCTTGGCGGCGAAATATGTATGTACATATGTATGTACATAGGTAGGCATGGCATGGGTGTAGCTGTGGGTGTTGCGKTGGGTGTATGACGCGGTGCAATTTTCCAGTTATTAATCTCGCTATGCCAAACTAATTTCCCTAATTCGTCAACACTTAACTGACGCACTGATTGTTTGTGTTGTTGTTGTTGTATGGACTTGTGTGTCGACTTCAGTTGTGATGGTTTGAAAGCAACAAAGAAAAAAAGCTTTGCAGCACTACAAWGAGTTTGGCACGCTTTTGCGACACGGTTGTAGCAACAAAAAACGGTGTGTGTGTGCATGTGTGAATGCTGCGAAAACGTAATATTTAAGTAATGTTTTGTTGTTTATGTCTTTTTGAAACTTTCCGTTTTTGTTTTTTTTTGGTTTCGTCAAGATGATGTGTCATTTCCTAATCGGCAAATTTTAGGCTTGGCGTGTTGCTAATTCCTTGTTGTCGCAATGTCGTTGAGTTTGCGCCCGCAAATGAAATTATTTAAGCTTTTCGCATTTGCGRTAAATTAAAGTAATTTTGTAACTTTTTAGCACGCGCCTCACATTTGTTTATTTGCTAATRGCATTATTTAGCGCTCATCATATTATCTACACATTTATTTATGTACATTTATTTATGTCCATTTATTTATATTATATATTTAAATATCATTTTATATAAATTTTAATTTTTGGCTTTTCTTCAATCTTTCCGCAGCACACAAATACAGCTTGCAATAGCAGCAGCAGCAGCAGTTCCACCAGCACAACAACCACAGGCAGCCCAAATATAAATAATAAAAGCTCAAATTCCACAATAATMACAAGAAATTGCCGCCAATACAGCTCGGTGCACACACAGCAGCCGGCTGGTCCGGTGCGAGAGATCCAAATCGATCCGTACATCATACTCGAAGACGATCTGAAGTATTTCTACGATGATGTCAGAGACGTAAGTGTCGCTATGAATCACTCTTAGAGATACGTACCTCAGCTGTTTATAGTAACAGGATGTAATGATTTATTGCAATTTCATTTTGCTGGTCAGGCGTCTAAGTGTGTGTGAAATGAGGAAATTAGCATGAGTTYTAGTATAGCAATGACGGGCGCAGATGTTGTTTTTCAGTGATTTTCAAATACTGCCAATAATTATTTACTATTGACTATTGTCTTTGAGAATTTAATTCTATATATCTAAACTTATTTACCACATGCCACTCAGGGGAAATTAAAATTTAATTTAAATTGTTTACAAACTATTATTTGTAAATATGTATGCCGTAAGCCCTGGCAGCTAGTGCTTCTTACTCCGTAAGATAATAATCGTATTATTATTTTTCATTTAATAAATAAATAAATAAATAAATGTAGAGTCACTTTTATCAGCTCACCGAGCGACCAACCACGTCCCACCAATTTGTAGCTTGGTTCTACTGAGCTGTTTATGAACTCACTTAATGTCTCCAGATAATATTATACTTTATTTTAAAATATTTTGGTTTACGTTAACATTTATTTATTTGTATAATTTTTGGCTATTTTAGGAATTAGTTTTTTGTATCCATATAACTCGGCTGAGTCTTAGATGTATCGAATTGTACAATGTAACTTTTAGTTAATTTTTTTCCTTAGAACTTTTTTGATTTCTAATAGTTACAGTTACTGTTTTTAAATTTCAATTGATCTTAATACGTGCATTGCMTTTTATATTTCGRGATTTGGCAATCCTACTGTTAAATCTGGTAACTCACAACTGTATCTTAAAGTTATTTATATATTATACATACTCAGAATTTTTGATATACGGACGCATTGGTGTTGTTTACAGT
>NW_017537190.1:896743-917850 GCF_001853355.1 Bactrocera latifrons | reverse complement strand
GGTCGTAGATATCTTCAAAATGAATTTCAATTCGTATAAAATTAGTTGTTTTTCCGGAAACTTTTTATGCTACGCCCAAACTGATATTGCGAGGCCGAAATGTGATCTATCGAGAGGTATTAGGTATTATTGGGATCAGTATACATTCAATATTGCAWCATCATTCGACAGTAAAAATATTTTGTTCACGTTGGTTTCCACACAATTTGTCCATCAYCCCAAAAAAAGGCTTGTGTTAGTTKTTCTAGCGAAATGTTAAAAAATTTCAATAGCGGTGCTTCAAAACACGTCGTGACAGAGGATGAATGGTGTATTTATGCGTTTGACYCCAAAAAATAWAACAGCATTMGAATTTACGGGTGTTTCAAGATGCGTCAAATCCAACTAAATTTGTTCGCGCACGAAGCACTTTCAAGCAAATGGGTGTCTGTCTGTTCTTTTTTGGAAAAACTTGACCGGTCGCAACCATGCCACTGGAACATCGCAGGATTGAAAATTCTGAGTGGGTGGAAGTGGGTGTTTTTTAAGAAATTGGGCACTCAACACATCGCTTTGCTAAGGTATCCATCATATAGTCCTGACCGAATGATTTCTTTTATTCCAGTTCGAAAAAACAAATTAAGAGGTCAACGTTTTTTGGCACTTGAACAGGTGGTTAATGCGTTCAGAACGCATGTTTTTGAATGATTAACATTTTTTGAGCTCTATAAGTTTAAGTTTAAGTTTGAGTTTTAGTTTAAGTTTGAGTTTAAGTTTAACGAAAAACTTGTATACTTTCAACATGACTTGTTGGTGTTGGTGAGGCATGACTTGATAAATAGTTACTCATACCTAGGAAAACACCCGAATGTCATGAACACAGAGCACAACAAAAATATGCTAATGTCAAATCCTATAATTTAATGCATAAACTATTTTTAAACAAAATTTAATGTTTGTTGTGTGTGAGCTAAGAGCGAGCATGCAAATTGAAAGGTAAATGTGAAAAAAAATCCGCATTTACACCCGCCAAACGGGGCAATAGTTAGCGCATAAAAGCGACAACATAGGACGCTTTTGGCATTTAGATGACTGATTTTTTTTAACTGCTGATTTGACGACTGCGATGTGACGTTGTGGGAATTTTGTTGCGCTACAAAATGGTAAGAAGTTATTTAGACTTCAAACGGATGAGTAACTCATTTTGGGTTTATTTGTTTATACATATACATATGTATATAAGTGTATGTGTGCGCAACACCTTGAATTTGCCATTTAGCACACATAAATAGTTGAAATTAAAATTTGAGAATTATTTAGTTGCTTGAGTGTAGGAACTGCAGTTTTTACGAACAATTTAGTTGCTGCCAAACTAAATGCAAAATTAGTTTTTTTTTTTTAATTGTCAATAAAATTTAGCCAGTTAGCGAGGCATATTTTTGTTTATATTATTATACATTTTCATTCACCTCCTATTATTGTTGTTTCTTTGTGCAGCTCCTGCGGCAGGGCACGAGTCAGACGGAACTCGATAAGATCGCCTCGTACTACTTCGACGGCCAGGGTAAAGCGCTGCGGCCAATGGTTACCATGCTGATGGCCAGAGCGATCAACTACCATTTAAATAAGGAATCAAGGTAAGCGCGCTCATAAATCGCACCTAATGCTTCAGCGGAACTAATTAAATGAAAACGTTGTTAATTAAAACCGCTCAAGCGATTGACTGTAATAAAGTCACAAATATTAAAAGAGTTTCAATGAAAATACAATAAAATGTTATAAAAGCGGCAAAAAGTAAAAAAAAAAAAAAMSRMAAAAWKWRSMAMMAMMAAWWAWTTAATTCAATTAGAGTTACTTGAAAATGCGCAGAAAATAAATAATTTCAATTTATTTCGATGAAATGCGCAATTAATGCGCTTCACAATACTTTTTGGCGYGCTTAGTGCCATAAATACACTTTTCAAAATTTCATTTTATAGTTTTGAAACTAAAATACAATTGTTAATAAGCAGTTTGTTGTTGCATATTTTTGCACGCACCAGCACAGCAACGGCACTGTAAAGCGTTATAAAGACGCATTTGATTGCGGTTGGCGCACGGGGCGTATGAGTGATCTGCGGTAAAATTCATGCTGTTAACTCGGCAGCATTTATTTGCCTTGCTGTTAGTTAATATTCGCATGTTTGTTGTTGTAAACAAAGCAAAAATACAACGCGTGCAACATTGCGTAAATGCGCATCGGCCAATAAATCCGACTATAATAGCGCCTTTTGAAGGTGTTTGCGAAAGGTTATACGGTCACCACGAAGCCGCCAATGGCACCAAAACCACCATTACTTACCATTTTTGCCACCGTTGCGCACATATACATATGCAAGTGTGTGCGTGCGCTGGCTGCGACTTTGTTTGTTTGTTGTGCGCGATTTCGCGTTTAGTTTGGCCTAAGCTTAACGGTGCTAATTAAACAGGAATTATTTCATTCATTGCACTGTTGCCTGCCAGCAGCCGCTGGCGCTGGCATGTGCGTCTCTGCTACCTTGCGCCGCTTCGCCATTGTTTGTTGCCTTTTATTTATTATTTTATTATTTATTTTTTTTTTTTTAGCAATTTAGTGAACAAACAACGCTTCATCTCGCTCTTCTCGGAAATGGTCCACTCTGCAAGTTTGGTGCATGACGATGTCATCGATCAATCGGATATTCGTCGCGGCAAGCCAAGCGTGAACGCGCTGTGGAATCACAAAAAGGTGAGTGGCAAATGTCAGTTAGCATTTGTTTGTSTATTTATTTTGCAGTAGAGTAATATTTTCTATGGAGATTTGCTATGCCCTTTAGTGAAGGTCATTGGTATAATRGCATGCCATTTGAATGCATGGTAAATTAAAAAGACATACACTAAATTTTGCTGTAGCTTTGTTTTTTGTCGAAAGTATTTGTAATATTTTTGCGAAGAATAAAAGCAACAACTTTTTATTATGGCTGTAAGACTTCGTAGTTTCGTAGAATTCGGATCACCACACCTTAGTATAACCACCATTTTGTGTAAGCTCTGCTATAAAAGATAAGTAGTAATTTTTCAAGATTGGATGTCAATAGTTAGTCCCAACTGAGTATACCCTCTTGACGTGAGTGTAGAGGAGGTTTAGTAGTGGAGGTGATACTATCTCAATCTGTACCGATGGGTTCAATATGAATTGCAGAGTAGAGATGGGGGTACAACATAGGATTTTTATATATCTCTATTTATTTGCCTACCAAACTCAGCTAGCAATATAGCTTTGCTAGTTTTGTCTTCGTCATAGATTACTTCCAGCATTGTTAACAAATAAAGGAAGGCTTTAAGCCCACAATCAGGTTAACTCCACTTATCCTTGATATGAGTCCTCGGTCACAGGAACATTATCGGTAAAAGCTTCGCTAATGAAAAAGCAGGCGAGTTGGCAGTCAGAAAAAGCCTATTTAGAGGAATTCCAGGCAGATATGCCATGCGCGCTGGGAACGATCAAAAGACAGTTCAAAACGCAATTTGAAAATATAGCTCAGAACAGATGGTAATTTATAACCAAATGCAAGAAAACGCAGCAAACGTTCCTAAATTGAAACAATTTTGAATATTTTTCGCTAAATATTTTAAAAAATATTCTGAAAAAAATCATACATAAGGCTATTTCAAATAACATTTCAAAAAGTATTAATTTAGACATATATGGAAACAGCGTTGCCAACTATCCAGAAAAGTAAATGTAGAAAAAGAATTTAAAGTATTAGCAAAGTAATGTCTTTAATTGAAATCTATATTTGTATAGGGTTGCCACCTATCGAAAAGTAAAAGTAGTAGGTATGATAAAAATAATTTAAATTTGATTGAAACATATATTTGCATAGGGTTGCCAGTTATCGAAAAGTAAGTCCGAAATTATTTCGAAAGTTTAGTCAAGCATGTCAGAGAATAATATTTGGGAATTTGGTTTTTAAATGGCTTTCCGTTTACATTTTTTGGAATGCAGTTGCCACCTATTCAAGTATGTAATACTGAAAAAATAACATCAAATATGTGCCTGACGAAAACAGTAAAAAATTGTACATTATGCAAAATATAAAAATTTAAGGAAATATACCGGAAATTCAGCAAATTAGATATATTTTTTTCACAGAGTTGCCACCCAACGATAAAAATAAAATATTACAGTATGTCGATCAATGCTGCCATCTATACAAAAAAGTAAGATAGAAAATATTATAAAAGTGTTGTTTTGGAATAGAGTTGCCATATATAAAATGCTTGTAGTTTTGAAAAAGTAGAACAAAATGTATACCAAGCATAGGGATTTTAAGAAACTTTTCGAAAAGTCTTGAATTTGCATAAAAATCTACATAGCGTTGCCACTTGTCGAGAACAGCAAAAAAGAGAAACAGTTCATTTTTTTATTTAAGGAAATTTAAGAAAATATTAAAAAAAAAAGTTACAATTTTGGCACAGTGTTGCCACCTATCAATAAAGGTAAAACTAAAAACATTATTACCGTATGCTAAGCATAATTAACTTAAGAAAGCCTTCCCAAATGTCTTAATTTACGATATTTCTTATCATAGCGCTGCCATCTATCAAAAAAGTAAACTTGAAAAAATATTACAGTATGCCAAGCGTGAGCAATTTAAGAAAACCTTCCCAAAAGTTTTAATTTACGAAATTTTTTACAGTAGCGTTGCCACCTATTGAGAAAGTAAATCTTAGAAAAATATAACAGTTTGTCAAACATGCAGAGTTGCTGGAAAGTTTTCAATTTAGTTAAATTTTGGTATATATGTAGTTGCCACCTGATGCAAGTAGTAAAACTAAAAATAATAAGAACTTTTGCTAGATTTGTTACGGAAGGTAAACACAGTTTAAGTAATAAAAATGTGTATAAGTATTCACATTTATTTTCAAGCAAACACTTTATAATATGTTCAACTCGCAATCCTCAAAATGCTATTTCAGCTAAGCAAACCCTAAGATATGAATTGATTTTCGGAAACACTAACAGAAATTCATTAAGAGGTATATTCATGGTCAACATGGTATCCAACTAACAAAATTTGCATCTTTATAGTCTGAGTGGACTATAACTCGATTTCAAAACTTCTATATTATCGTTATTAAGGCCATTTCAAACAAAGTGCATATTATTACATAGTTCAAAGAAACAATTGACAGCCAATCAAAGTTAGATTGCTTTAAATACCGTTTCAGCGCTCGTGTTAATTGCTGTTAATAAAAGTGCAGTTATTTTCGTAATTGTTTAATAGTGTAAGATTATACGAGCATTTACGTCCCATTTGCAAACCAACAATTTTTCTAAATTCTCAATTTACTGCGGACTGGTTTTGACTACTMGCCGCCGCTTTTGGTTGCAACATCAAAATTAGCCAAGTGTCGTGCTATTGACCGCCTGAAAAKCAACGTCAAAATGGCCAAACTCGTTGCCACTGCCAGCAACAAGCTGACTCAACCGACTCAACTGACTAACTGTCCGCAAATTGCGTGGTCAAACAACTGGCATTTAAGGCCTTTCAACGATTTATATACTTTATTTACTTTAATTCGTCCGATCTTTGCTGGATTCGGCAGCAAGTGTCCATTTTCGGTTGGTAGAAATTTCCTAAACGTTCGYTGAAGGTCCCTGGCCGAGCTGAGCTGCTGCGTCGAGACGTGCTGCGCCGATATGGGAAATGAGAACAAGTTTACGTCGATGTTGCAACAAATTGTCGGTAGCCGCTGGTGTCACCATGCCCCTACCCACGGTGGTATTGATAGCAAGTCTTCGATTGGCGGGGCCATATGTGGACCGACTCGCTTTGGAATAATTGCACTCATTTTTGGCAAGCGGATTATTTAGCTGTTTTATTGCTGCCGCCAAACGTTGCATGTGTAAGCRATTTGTTGCACTTGCTGCAGTTGTTGTTGTGACATGTGCCACAAATCGAAAATGTGCAATTTAGCTGCCTAAAAACGGGTTCGTATTCAACTCGGTGTTCATGTTCGCCTGATTTTGCCAAAAAGCGGAAAGCAGTGGGTATGTTTGCATACATACCATACATATTATATACATATACATACACTTATATACATATACAAACAGGCACTCATATCCATAGACATATTTATAAATTTGGCTGTCATGTCAATTCGATGGCTATCGCCAGCGATTACGAAATTCGGCAATGTATAATATTGATGGCATTAAATAGTGTGCTTAAGCAGGTTATAATCTAGGAGTGGTGGTCCACATATCTAAAAAATATTTGTTGTTGTTTTGGCTGGAGCTCTACAGAAAAGTTGCCTACCTTGTTGCGGCTGCAAAGTGTCTGGTGTTAGGTAATGGAAATTAAGGTTTTACTGTTTTGTTTGTCTCTCTGACACACAGAAGATAGATGAGTCTTACCTTTAAAAAATTATTTAAAAAAACTATGACAATATAGCATGTTTAGTGTGTAAAAATAATAACAAGGATTATTAGTTACTTTAGAGTTTTCTAAATTATTATTTTTATAAAGGATGATCCAGTTCCTGGTTCCCTACTTTAAAGAAAAAAACACARAAAAATCAAATTTAATGGAGAATGTTTATAATCATTCGAAACAACATTCTTTGGCATTTACTTTTTGAGGATTATCGCTTTCAAATGATGACCGATGTTAAGTCCAATTGTCGATGACTCGTTCGAGCATTTCGACTAATAACTGGCGAATGGTACGCGTGATGTTTTGCCCCGAAGGCTTGAATTGGAGCGGAATTATCCGCATAGAATTGAGACTTTTCATATCCTCATATGAAAAACAGARTGATATCACACGATCCGGTTGTCTAATCGACCGGACCGAAAGGTGAAATTATTTTATTATCCAAGTGTGCTCTCAAACCACTGATGCGACGTGTGGAAAGTGGCGCCGTCTTCTTGAAACCAAATGTGTCCGAGATCACGAGCTTCAGTTCAGGCATGAARCAGTCCGTTATCATGGCCTGTGTGCAAATATATCCGTGTGGCCGCTTGAGTTCGTATATATCCAGACTTAATAGATATGAGTCCTTCTGAATATTTATATAAGTTGCGACACGCATCATCGATCCTTCGGATTACGCCTACCTCATTTTCGCGTAAATATTCAGAAGCCATCAGTGATTCACCTCCAAATTCAATTTTTGGGCATGTGTTGCGATCCTGTACACCAACTGTTTGTCAATCTATGTTCATGTGAGCCCATTTGATTTTATTCGATTAATATTGGTTTTATCGGACTAAGTAACTAAGTTCCGGTAAGTGATTGTGAAATGTTATTATTATTGGCAAATTTGACCCGGACTGAGGAAAAAATACTTTTTCAAAAATTTGACGAACAATTGTTGAGTTGATGCATATGAGATGGTGAGAATCTCTGCTATCTCTCTGTTGCCAACTCTACGATTTTCAAGAACTGTTTGTTTAACTTTTACGATATTATTGCCATTAACGACACATTAGTCTGGGTTAAATTTGATCATATGGCAATTTGCATCAACACGATTTAGATAAGCCTCCAGTTATACTTACAAAAATTATTAATTTTATTATTAAATCATATTTAATCAGCATTACGATTATGCTTGCTCCATAAAATCTTTTAAACTCCATTTTCCGTTTTTTTGCGGCAATTTTGAACGTCTGTGCCATTTAATAGTAATTTGGCATCTATTATAAAAACAGTAACTGCTGCTAGCAACCAAACCATTGATGCAAGTCAAAAGCTAATTAATTTTTAGATAGTGTTGGATGTACGAAGGTTGGTTATAAAATAATAATTCTTCCTAAAAAAAATACCATAAACTCCATTTTATTATTGTGTGTGTTATGAATTATTGACAAGTATGCGTTTTTCGATGTAAAAAATTCTATTTAAAGGCGGTGAACAATCTTTAATATCGAAAACTCCAAGCTTGTTAATGATGTTTGACACTCAAGAGTTAATAAACACCAGTTGAATATATGGAGTTTACAAAAAATGGTTCCGTTTGGATGTTTGAATGACACTAATAGAAACGAGCTAAGATTCTATATATGGCACACTCTGAGTTTAAGAGTAGTGTTTAATATTTAAGAGTCAATAAACTCGAGTTAAACATTTTGTGCTTACTAACAACTAACATGTTCCTTTTGGATGTTTGAGAAACCCTAATTGARGCGAGTTCAATCACTAATTTGAAAGCCTCCATTAAACTCGGAGTGTCTAATATTTAATAAACTCGAGTAAAATATATGGAGTTTGTAAAAAACTGTTCCTTTTGGGTGTTTGAGTAAATCTAATTAAAGCGAGTTAAAATTTTATATATGGAAAACTYCGAGTTTAATAGTACTGTTTGACATTAAAGAGTAAATAAACTCGAGTTAAATATTTTATGTTTATTAGCAATTATTAAGCGTTTTTTAGGTTACATTTTATGTATAGTTGACTCCTATTTTATTAGTGGTGTTTAACAGTGGAGAGTCAAAAGTTGAGCTTTTTGTTTTTTTTTTATAGAAAAAAGATATTTTCGAGTTAATAATCTAACGAGAAAGATTTCAAAGTATAAGAAATCACCACTTTACATATAATGATTTTCTAATTCCATTCTAAAATCTGGGCTGTAACCGCCTTAAATACAAGCCACACCTCGTATAACTGTGGTATTGTTTACAAATATCTTAGTTAACTGTTAATTTTTTTTTTCACCAAAAACGATAAGCCATCAAACACTTGACATGAAAACCAAATATTTTTCCGCATTTTTCAATTTATGTTCAACTTGCTTAACACTTTAAATGAGTGTTGAASTTAAATCCGATATAGTTTAACCTCAAATAGTCGCAGAAACAGTAAAAAATAGACAGATATCAATTATGTGCGAAATATTTAACGAAAATTGCTTAACACCGCTCAAAGATAAATCGAGAAGAAGAAGAAGAAGAATAAGAAAAAAAAACCCGACGAGTTTGCACTTTGCATAGCAAAATCGAAAATTACGCAATGCGTGTAAACAACACAGCCAGCGTTATCCATACCAATCGAATTAGCGGCRAGCGCACAGGGCGGAATAGCGGTAGCTGACGGCCTGACAACCAGCAAACAGCAGGCGGCAGACAGTGGCCGACAGAAGTATTCGTTCAGCATGATTACGTTTAGCATTACGTGAATGCTGACAAATTTATGTGTTTATGCGCTTAAAAGCTGGCGTGTCTTATGACGGCTTAGTTGATTCGAAATTTGTGGTATTTACAACAATAGCAAAAAAATACAAAATGAAGTAAGCTAGTAAAGTGTTGAAAACATTGTAATGAATTTCGCACTTGCATATTTCCCATTGCATATGTTCTTTTTATATATAAATACTCTATAATTGTAAATTGCTCATGGCGCCGAAATGTATGCTACGCTTTCGTACATAATTTGATACAAACTTTTTTGACATACATACATAACTGGTTAATTGAAGATTCGCGGTCTTCTATAGTAAAACACATTTTTTGGCAAAATTTTTTTCAGCCAATTTGGACACTGACGTTCTCCGTTATTCCAATATTATTTCATGAAACCCGTAAAGACTCGTGATAGAAGGGTTAACCTAAAAGACCTAGACAGATATGTTTGTTGAAGTTAGCTGATGGCTTTAATAAGTACTCGTTTAAAACAAATTATATACAATACATGTTTTTTATTTGTTTTTGTATTATTTACGTTTATAAATACCCAAAAAATCATTAACGTAAAATTTAAACTTATTCCGATTCCTAAGTGATTCATTATTTTACCGAAATGACAGCTGAAATGCATTCGWTTTTCATATTTTTTCTTTTCCTTTTCTTTTTTGTTATTGTTTTTACTAATTCACTTACGACTATTGCTTACAGGTTACAATGGCTGGTGATTATGTACTTTCCATAGCTTCGATTATGATTGCTCGTCTCAAGAGCGATGATGTGACGATTATTCTAAGTCAGGTGAGCAAAAAATAAAAATGAATAGAGAAAAATAGAGAAAATTACGTTATTTGTGGGAATATGCATTTTCTGCAGCAATTTGCTTAACAAATATTTATTTGCATTCAAATAATTCGATTGAAGAGTTCTAAATCAATAAAGTAGATATGTTGAGATGAATATGACAGTAACTGACAGTATATAATTTATAACAGTAACATGAAATACAAGAACTAATTTTAACTTTTTAAGCAGATTTCATCATAACAATCATAAATTTTTTTTTAACAACATAATTATCGATCTTTTGTAATTTTTGAATATTTTGACCGCATAAAAATGTTTGGTCATATCTTTTTTTTCTTCACAAAACATTGTGTTTTTTCGATAAAAAATTAGAAAACTTTTTTTTTACTATATTTCGATTATTTTTTCAYATGTTTCCATAAATTTTTGTTTATTTTCTTAACCTAACTTTAAAAGTATGTYGATTTACTATTTTACTAATTTTCGATTAAAAATATCGTTTTTTACTTTATTTCGATAACTTTTATTGCAAAAATTTAAAAATATTTTATCGACTGTGTTATAGTCACTATAATTTTATTCTTTAAAAATTTATCGATTTAGTTTTCCAACTTTCGATTAAAATTAATCGATATTTTTTATATTTCGAAACTTTTTATATTTTTTCCTTAAACCTTAAAAAATAGTTTATAATTTTTAAAATATATTTCGATAATTTTTTTATTTCCATGGTTTTTTTCAAAAACTTAAAAAATAGTTTATAATTTTTAAAATATATTTCGATAATTTTTTTACTTCCATGGTTTTTTGTCGCATAAACGTAAAAAATAGTTTATAATTTTTTTAAAAATATGTTTCGATCATTTTTCTTTATTTCGAATTTTTTTAGCTTATTCTCTTAACCCAATGTTCATATTRTGTCSATTTATTTTACTTATTTTCTATTAAAAATATCCTTTTATCCTCTACTTCGATAGTTTTTTATCGCAAGAACTTTAAAAACTTATTATCAAATATTTTTTTTCACACAACAATTTTACTCTTAAAAATGATATTGATTTATTTTTCTAATGTTCGATTAAAAATGATCAATTTTTTTTAGGAAAGTAAATTGTTTTCTTTGCGTTTATTTTTCATGTTTTTTCTTGATTTTTTGTGTATAAAAATATATTATCTTTACTAAACGACAATACAAAATTATTCTACAATTAATTACGATGCCACGCCATCTACATTTCATCATATTTTATGAAATTAAATATACCTTTGTATTTATGGTATATGTATGTATAAGATTATAATTATTACCTATGCTCCTGCCTCACAAGATCACCGATAAATTGTCTGCGAACTAAGCATCTTGCAAAAAAAGCTCGCTGTGATTCCCTTGAGCTTGTGAATCCCTWTATAYTTTAMAAWTATATTTTTTACTTCYTTTCTATTATAATGATACTTTATGGTAGGTTCTGTAAGACAACAGCATCAAGCGCATTACGCGCCATTTATCTGTCTCGACTATTGCGATCTAAAAACCTGAAAGGCCGCCTGCGTGCTGCATTACTTCCGCAGTGTTGAACTCTACGTCTTTTGCTTCGCTCATACTTCARTGATTCTGTCCTGTGTAAACTCGAAAATGCAGTTGTCCCCTCAGCCTTCAGCATTSCTTTAACAACTGCACCTTGCAAGCRCACCAGACRCATGAGTAAACACAGATGAACACAGACTTTAGAATTATTCCTGCAGTAATATACATTTGTTTTTCTTTTAAAAGAAGAAACGTTGCTGCCGGACATGCCTTAAAAAATATCTTGAAGGGTTACGAGTTCATTGGTATTGAACTTTTTGGAGGCCATTCAGTGGTGGGCTACCTGATTGACAACTATTCTACTGCTCATCATTGTTTTTCCTTCAGAGTATTCCTTTTGCATTATTTGTGCCTGTAATCCTTTATTCTTTTATACCTCTGTGTTCTCACAGCATTTTGTTCGTTATAGTTTTCGTTTCGTTGGCGCACCTCATGAATGCGTTTCTTAGTCACAATGCCGTCGAAGTGTAATAAAATACAAAAGCTTTATGCATACATAATTAAATCATCTCTTGATTTACAATTTTTATATTCGAACGATAAAAGACATTTTACCGATCATTTTCTACTTATACGTTATATGTTCTCGTTTACTATTGTTTTCTCGAGTCATTAATCTTCCGACTACTCGATGTCATTTGTGCATGTTGTCTGATTTTACGATACCTGAAGTGTTTGTGAAATGCACTTTTTATTGTGTTTGCAAAAAGTCCAATACCAAGTATATTACTATATATGACTTCAGAGGAACATTTCCATATTGCATATTTTTTGATACACTTTAACCCTTGTTTTCTCAACTGAGTTGGTCATTTGAGCCCTTGTTTTTGTTATTGAAAATAATTGTTTAAAGCTAAAATTTTAGATAAAACAAAATTAGAGAAATTCTATAGTCAAGAATTTTGCGCTATATATGGAAAATTCAATCTTCATTAGAAACGACGGGTTATTATATTATTATAACACGTGGAATGCAATAAATTGATAATAAGTAGTTTCCACTATTTCTTAAGTGGGTTTCATAGAGTTATAAAGAGTTGCTTTTTCGTTATCAGTACTAACAAGCTCGTGTGGTTTATTTAAATTTAGCTTTGATAAATATTTTAGTTATTGATAATACATAAATTGTGTTCATAAAAATATCTTTTTTTTTGGAAAATATTGAACTTTGAATATCGATTAATTTTTAGCGATACATTTTTATCAATATATTTTTAAGATGTTTTGAATTTAAGCATGGTTTGTGAGTAATTTTCGAAACTTTTAACAATTATTTATCGATAAAAATAATATAATTTTAATATAACTTAATTTATATCGATATATTTTCAACGTGTATGGAATGCGAGTATATTTTGGATGAAGTTATCGATACTTTTGACAATTTTTTGGATAAAAATAATAAAATTTTAATATAGATTAATTTTTATCGATAAAATTTTAAAGTTTTTTTAAATTTGAGCATATTTTGTAAGAAATTATCGATACTGCTAAAACAATTTTATCGATAAAACATATAGTTTTTAATATCGATTATTTTTTATTGATATATTTTTAACGTTTTTCGAGTATAAGTGTATTTTGTGTGAAGTTATCGATACTTAAAAAAATTATCGATTAAAATAATTATGATAATTAAACAAGTATCTTTCKTATTATTGAAACTTAAATCTAGTTTTAAAATATTAAATATAACTTAAAATTAATATGTTTGAATATATTAAAATTGGGCAGTTTTGAATCGATATGTAATCTGAATTTACTATGCAATGATCGAATCATAAATATCGATAGTTTTATGTTTTTTAGACACATGTATTCAGCAAATTTGGCATGCATAATTTTTTAAGGCAACGATACAATYTGAGAATATTTTATTCCGTTCGGTCCATTATCGCATATATTATATAATACATAGCTGTCACATAAACTGAAGAATAAGAAGAAGAAGATTGTATTGAAAACTCTTTTATTTGATAAGATATCTTCACGAAATTCGCCATAAATTATTGTCCAAGGCAACACTATATTATTATTTACATTATATATAATATATTTTTCAGATTTGCCTGTGGCACTTTTCATCCTTATTTTATTGAAATAACAATGATTTGAAGAATCACTTGCAAATACTCGCCTTTTATTGCAATATAATATAATATTTACTGCATGATCACATTTTTCTTTACTTAAAGCGAACGTACATACATATGTAAATATTGTATGTATGTACATATGTGATATTTGTAGTATGAATGGCTTATGCATACTTGTAAATAAATGCAAGCAAATAACTATCAGCGCAATCAGCGCTCGCACATGCCTATTAATAAGCGCGAAAACTTACTATATTTCTAATAAATTTGCTCTTAATTTGTCAAGCACGTAACAGCGTCAAATTACATAAGCGCCGCGGCAATGAAATACAAAAAAAATATTCCACTCACAAATAAAATCGAATGCAAACAATAGCAATTGTTATCAGTGGCGTGTCAATATTAGAAATTAGTAAAAATATGCTTGCGCATGTGTTAGTGTGTGATGTGCATGCATTTTTGTTGCTAGGTGGCATAGTGGTAAAATTACAAATTTAATAAAATCCAAATATACAAATAGAAATGAAACTATTTTAGTGTTTCAAATGCCTTTTGTGCATTTGAAAGCGATCAAAATACATACATATGTATATACTGAATGCATATAAGTTTATCTACGTGTATGTATGCGCGTGCGTTTCTATTGTTTGCTTAAAACATCGAAAATCCCATCAAATTTGAATGACACTCGGCCACAATGAAATTTTGCATGTGTACACAATTCAAAAATGTAAACAAACAAAACGCAACGTAACGCAATGAAATTAAATGATATAAAATGTAATGAAATGGTTTGCGGCTGCAGCTGTAAATTGGTAGCGCTGGCGACTTGGTCAATGCTTAAAGCGCACCCAAGCGCTCCGCAAAATAACACACGAATATCTGCATATACATATGTGTGTGTGTGTGTTTGAGGTTTTTGGGGCCATGCTGGTTACACCGTTTGATGTCTGCCCTACTCACCCAATTTGTTAATACTGTTTGTAAACACATGCACACACACATATRTATRTATATATATATACATATGTAAATATCGCTGCGTACATAGGTAGTGCCCTGTGCCTAAGTGACTCTGGCTGTCACCGCGTTTTGTAAATCCCATTAAAATTGTCGATTTTACAGTTTTCTGCCAGTTGTTGACCACAAATTCCGATGGCGCGCTGCTGCTCCTATGATTTGTCGTATTTATTTGTATTTATTTACCTTGCAAGCGGCGCGCTAACGCAGTTGTTGGGCCTGTAGTTGTTGTTTAAGTGCAGTAGTAGTCATGGTTGTTGTTGTCACATTCCCTGCTTGCTGACAATTTGAGCTTTGGCCTCATATACATATACACATGTGCATATATCTCAGCATATTTGTGTTCACTTGTCTGTCTATAACATAATTCCTATTGCTGTTGTTGTTGGAATGCCATGCGCGTTTAGTGCAAAGGGTGTGCCAAAATTAAGTTTACAATTCGTCTTACAAATCGGCGCTTGCTTATCCCCATACATTCATTTGCATGCATAAATTACCGTGAACACCGTTAAAACCACTCATCTTCGGCACATAAATACACACATACAAAGACAAACTGTTGTCAATTTAGTAGCGCTGTCTATTGGTTTTTTCACAGTCGTAAGTTATTAACCACGCGCTGACGCCGCTTAGCAGCGTCTCAGAAGCATTTCTCACTAAATTATTGCATAATTTTCCAAATATTCATTAGCTTTGCTCAGTTATTGCCCATGTGCGTTTGTGTGTATTGGTTTCTTCATCGCATTTCTTACGCAGTTTCGTTGTCTCAGCTTTTGTTTCCGCATATTTACATAAAGATTTTGGCATCACAAATGCGATTTGCTTGGTTGGTCATAACAAATTTGGTTTCTTAATCAAGTTTTTGGCTAAAACAGTTTTTGTGTTCCGTAAAAGTTGCGTTGGTAGGGTGTCAGTTGTTGTTTTTGTAAGAGATGTTTAGAAAGATCTTTTTTTGTGAATATTATGGYGGAGAAAAGTATTTGCGTAAGCAATATAAAATTTAAACTATTAATAAGTAAAGTGGTGTATAAATATGCATTTTCTAGCAGCTGTTTGATATGAATGCGTCATGGCGTATACGTAACATTCGGTGTCGAGTACACAGTGCAGGTAATTGCTTGTAGTGATAAGTACGCATTACCTTTCATAGAATCTTCAAGATTGCTTTGTAAACTATTGTTTGTTTATAATTAAATTTAGAATAATTGATTTTACTAATGTTTCCAAATCATCTTTGTTTATTTTGTTTTTCGTTTTTTGKAAAATTAAAATTTTTTATAAACTTTTGTAAAAATAATTGATTTATAGTACATTGTAGTTAAGGAAAAAATCGTACTTTATCGATATTATTTTCGATAAATAATAAAATCGAGAATCGAGATATTTTATTCGATAAATAATAAAATCGATTATTGCTGAATTTTAGCACTTCTCTTTAATTTTTCGGGCAGGGGGCAAGTTAAAATTTTTTCAATAAACTGTTGTAAAGATGAATATGAATTGCAATAATATAAAACAATTATAACTTTTTTGAACTATACTAAAAGTAGCAGAAATATCGAATTATAACTATGTATATTATTCGATAAGTAAAAAAGGTTTTTWAAAAAAATCGAATTTTCGAYATATTATATAACATAAGCTCTGTTCTTTGATCGACTTATTGTGGAATTTAAAATTTTTTTCAATAAACAGTTGTAAAAATAGTTAAACACAATAATTATCATACAAAAAATAATTATAAATGATTTGCATTGTACTTAAAGTAAGGAAAAGTATCGATTTATCGACATATTAATTGTAAATTTTAAAATCAATAATTGATAAATCGTTTTCATTATACCTACTACAGTGTGGTAAAATAAAAATATGGAATTATTTTAATTATAATAGAAGTAAAAATATCAAATTATCGACATATATATTCGAAATTATAGGTAATTTTTGGTATACCTACAAAATTGTAGTAAGGGTAAAAATATCGAATTATCGATATATTTTTAGATAAATTTTAAAATCGATAATTGAAAAATTAAAGATAATTTTTGGCGTACCTACAACATTATGGTAAAAATATAAATATCGTATTATTGTAATAATAAGGAAAAAAAGTTATGGATTTATCGATAATTTATGAAATCGATAACCGATTTTATTTAACACAATTTTAACGTTTCTACTGTTTACTTTCAAAAGTTCCCATGCTAAAACTATAATAAACTGCTTATGTAAATATACATATAATATGTGTGTGTAGTTAATGTAAACTCGTTTTAAAATTTAAACAATATTCACATTGTATAGGCAAAGAAAGTCAATAAATATATTCTGTCCTAACAATAACAGGCTTTATATACTAACACAACAAACATAAAATGCAAAATTCCTAAACAATTGTTTTCTTTGAACTAAATTGTTCAAGGTAATTGTTCTCGAGAAGTCTACTATTTACAATAAGGTTGAGTTAACGATGTCAAAATTAAAAAATACTAACTGACAGAAGCATAGAAATGTACAAAATTTCGATTGTTGAATGTTAAAGGTAAAATTACAGAATTTAGGTGTGAAARGTTCTTGATTTTGGTGTATTTTCTTATAGCTATCAAGGAGCGTTCCATACCGCTATTAACATTCAATGAAATATATCGATACATATGTATATCGATGTTATCGAAAAATATCGATTTATCGATACTTATATCAAATAAGTATATTAATAAAATATTTCTCAGAAACTGATCATATCATTTCGATTCTAATAACCAATAATGCTGCTTGTACTTATTCCTCACCCAAACGAAACCAATACGATATTAATAATAATACGAGCAACACGATAGAAGAAATCAYACTAGTGCCGTGCGGATTTCCATTCTTCCATTTTCTTTACGCGTTTGCCTAAGCATGACTTTAAGGACCTGAAATAAATTTCTAGAAAATATCACAATAGTCGACARAGATATTCATTAATAGATTGGTTAAGCTGTCACTAAAAATTAAGCAATTCCGAAGGTGAGCTCGTGTCTGTTTCTGACTAAGATATGCTTTCAATCACCATGCGTTATGTTGTTATGAATGAATTGATTTGTTCAAATAAACCTAAGCATCACTAGAATTCGAAAATTTAAACTAATTAACACCTTAAGTTCTAAATACTTCGATATAGCGAAGTAGTTACGTGTTAAGTATAGACAACAGCCAATTGATGAATAGAGTCAATAAAAGTTTTCAAAAATAAAATAAAATAATGATCAACTATTTAAGTACTAGAACTTGTTAATTGATATTATTCTTACTCTCACTTGCAACCAAAATTTGTAATCATTTCGTTATCTTATACTACTTAGATTTACAAAATTAATTAAAACAAGAAAAAACGTTAACTTCGGCTGCACCGAAAGTAATATACCCTTCACAGGTGCATTTATTTTAGTAGCTATTTGTTCAATTTATATGGAAGCTGTATGCTCTAGTAATCCGGTATGAACAACTTTTTCGGAGATTATATTATTACATTAAGCAGTAATCCATATCAAATTTTTTGAAGATACCACGTGAAATGCGAAAGTTTTCCATACAAGCCCTTGGTTCTGATCGTTCGGTTTGTATGGCAGCTATATGCTATAGTAAGCCGATCTGAACAATTTCTTCAGAGATTATATTGTTGCTCTAGAAAATAACCTGTGACAACTTTGSTAAAGATACATTGTCAAATGGGAAAGCTTTCCATATAAGAACTTGATTCCGATCGTTCAGTTTGTATGGCAGCATATTTAGTGTGTAAAATAATTAAATTTTGGGATTAAAATAAACTACTTGAAATTCATTGTCTTGTTTTTATAAAACTATAAATTCAAGTGTATTTGAAAACGCCTTAGGTATAAAAGTAATAGTCGCAGCTTCCTTAGTTCACTGCGTTCGTTTGCCACTAATTCACTCATATGGCACATGACCTTTTTAAGAGCTTTAGCGCAGAAACAGGTTCTTTTTAAGATTCAATTTTTCCCATTTCGAGTATAAAAGGTTAACCAGAATGTCCGGTTGATTCCCGATAATCAAATTCATGCTTAGGCGATTGTCACAGTCGTTACGGTTATTTTCCATAAAATAAAATCTGTGCAAATAAGTCTTGTGACCAACAAGTTCTCAAACCACGCGAGTTTATATTAAAAAATGCACAAAAATAATTCTTTTACAAAATTACAACAAAACGAATGTTTTTATTATGSAGAAAACCCCAAATTAGCGCATTAATATTGTGGATTTCGGGGATTTTTTCTCGCTGTCGCTTGGAGCATTCTTCTAAAAAAAGRTTTATCTGAGAAAGGCGCGAGAACATAAGTATTGGTGTCTGCCTGTGCCTGCGAGCTGTATGTTTGTGTTCTAGAAGGTAATAATCGTGATTCAAATGCAAATATTATGTAATACCGGCTTGATGATTTACGTTGAGTGTTCATGCATGTATAGTATATTTGTTGTTTGTTGGCGTGTGCGAGCACCGCTTAGCATCTTCACAAATGAGTGCGAACTTTTGCGAATTTTCGCTTTTTTGTTTTTTTTTTTGTTTTTTTTTGAAATGTGTATATAAAAGAACTTTTATTCACCCATAAGGTAATATTTGTCATGCTTCTATTTTGGAAAAATTTCATATGCCCACGAGTGCCATTAATGTCGCATAAAATATATTATTTTCATGTTTGAGGCGATTTAAAAATCATTAAAATTATGGTTTTCGCATAACACGTGCCAAATGTAAATTATGTATAACTTAGGCATGTGTCCATATGTATGTTTACCTACAGCGAGTATTGAGTAAAAATTTAAAACTGAAGCTCATTATGTTGAATGCTGGCCTCCGGTAACACTTTGATACAGCAAATATATTTTTTGCAACAGAGATGAAATTTGTGGTGTATAAATAAAATGGAGTGATGCTACTGACAGTTAATATAATTTTATCGGTACACACTCTTAAACCCCTCAAATGTGTATGAAAGTTAAAAAAAAGATCATCAGCTGTATAGAAACTAGAAATGTTATAAAAATAATATAGTAATTAGATATTCAATAGTTATTAAAATACCTTTTTTTTAGATTTTATATACCGATAAATGTAATGTTATCGAAAAATGTACGGTTATTAATATATATTGTTATTGAAAAATGATATGTTATTGATAATTATTGTAATTATAAAGTTACCGATAAATATAAAATTATCGATAGATATCGAAAAAATATGGTTATATCGATATGTAGACGACTTAATAGTTTGCACAACCWTTTACCGAAAAATGCAATGTTATCGATAGTTACGTTATTGTTAATGTAAAGTTATCGATAAATTTAATGCTATTTAAATTATGAATTTATCGATTTATATAAAGTTACCGACAAATACAAAGCTATCGATAAGTGCGAAATTATGTATAAAAATCGTACAATAGTTACATATTTCAATATGCGGACAATACTTTGTACAAAATTCTACTTAAAGTGTTTTTCAAATACAAAGTATAAGTGATTAAACATGAAAATGGGAAGAAAAAAAAACAGCTTTGAAAAACAACGTTRTATTTCTGAACTAATCTTTTTTATTTTTTTGGATTCTCATATGACTGATATATGAGAAACAGTCCGTGATTTGAGAAAAATTAGCATTTGTTACTTTTTATGCCGTTTGCTAACTTACAAACTAGATTCAAACATTTGTTAACTGATAAGTTGAGTAAATATGAAAACCCATTKGGGTTTTAAGTTCATTCACTCAAAGTGATTTTTTGCTTTTATACGTTTGTGTCGCCGGYACAGCTGTTTGTAGGTTTTGTTCTTTCTTTACTGGTATATACCTAGAGCAGCATAAATTAAATTAGTAAATCCCCAGCTAAAATACTCTGAGTCGTTTATTTCTTCAGCAAACAGGTATTCGAATATCTTTGCTTATGGGTATGTTTGGATGTACATGTATGATTTGACTATTAAAAGGTGCTAAATGTAATTTACATCTTCATTTTATTTACAAAACTATCCCAGAAATTTGCGAGGCAGAAAATAAACATTCTTATTTCATATCTAAGCGGGATTTTTAACATAAAATTCTCAGAAGCACCGAGAAGATTTTGTTATTAGTTACTCAAATTGTAAMATTTTTTTTTATCTCAATAAAAGTTTGTATAAATAAATATGTTCTGGATATGTCTTCGTGTCCTGTTTTGTCCGGGCTAAACTCCTAAACTACTGAACTGATTGTAGCAAAATTTAGCATGATATACTCAGATTGATTCAACTTGAAAGATAGGATAGTTTATATCGCAATATAAAAATATAAAAATTTCTTGCCACCTTTTGTCCTAGGTAAACTATTAAAGTACTCAACTGATTGTAGCAAAATTTAGCTTGCTATGTTCAGTTGGTTCCAACTAAGTTTATG
>NW_017537190.1:894798-896468 GCF_001853355.1 Bactrocera latifrons | reverse complement strand
TTCGCTGGTCACAATGTAAGGCGTGGTTATGCTCGCATTGACAACGGAAAGCGACATTGTTGGCATGTTAATTGAGAAACGGACTTTCCAAAAAAAATCACTTTAATAACTTTTGATTTTTTATTTGTTTACACTTTTAAGTTTAATTGAAGAAAAAGAACAAAAGAAAGTAGCGAACATTTTTAGTCTTCACATTTTTTTCCAAGTTTTTTTCCTTTTTGTTTTTTAAGAAATATACATCTATTTAATATTACTATATTTGTTCATGGTATAACGGTGCTCATATACAAATGTATTTGTATATATTTTGGCTTATATATAATAATAATAGSTCACCCTCGTTAAAATAAAAGCAAAATATATTTGCTTGATTGATTTCATGCTGCTCACGTAAACCTTAGAACGCTACTGTTTAACTTGCGCTTGATCGCTTTCTGTGATTTAAAGGGTATTTGCTCTGTGCAGCYGTGCTATCATATTATATAAATGWATATAGTATATAAAGTATTTAAATAGGTTCATATGTATATTTGTCTGCAGGCTATTAAAATGCTGTGTGAATTGCCTGTGATTTGTTTATGATATAAATTCCATGTGCGGCAAATGTTAAAATAAGCGCTTTATTATAAAGGAAACGTTTTGTAGAGGTGCAAAAAATAATCGACATAAACACGGAGGAAAATATATTTATTTGACAGTTGTTGTGTTTAATAAATAATTCATTACTTATTTTATTTTATTTTTTTTTAATTTTTTTTCTTAATGTTGTGCTATTTTATTAATAAATAAATGGAATTAAGGAAAAAATTAAAATAAAATCATTTTATAAACATATATATTTGTTTTTGTTAATAGTTATTTTTTCCAGTATTTAAAATAACTGACGAAACTGTTGTATTTTTCTCATTTTTTTCGGCCAAGTGTCTTAGATTTTSATGTTTAAWATTGTGTGTGCATATGCTATTCCTAAATAAAGCTCAATGAGAGAGTGAATATTTGACACTCCAAAAACCTCAAAACTAATATTTGTTGAGCCTCCTTTGCTTTCTATAACGGCGGCACTGAGTTGGTCAATGTTTGTGTTGCGATATCGTAATACCACACATCCTCGAGAATTTTACTGGGTCTCTTCTTTGCTACCTTGGGCTTCATAACATACGAAAGGTTCTCAATGGTATTTAAAGCAGGCTGATACCTGGCTATTCTTCCAATTTGCGAGATTAAGACTTTTACCTAGAAAAARTAAAAACAAAATCTTCAATTAATATTATTAATGAAATTTGTGTAAACTACAGGCAAGAAAAAAATGGGATGACATGTCGCAGAATCATCCTTTAAGGTTAGATTGCTTTCTTGCGAAAAGTGCTCTTTCCCAGTAGGTGTTAAGTTTTCCTCGCGTATTTGCCTTACAAGTCCATGGTAAGAAATCATCGCCAAACAATTCGGTTGCTTTCCTGCTTAACCGTTCTTAGACGCACTCTTCGCTATATCGTTCACCAGTTCTTCTCCTTACGAACAACACTCTATCCCTACAACAGATGTTATTTGGATTCATCAGCGAAGATTACTTTCTGCCAATTGACTTCAGTCCAGCTTTGGTGSTTTATAGCCCACCTGCGGCGTTATTGACGTATTTTTTTTAGTCAAAAGTGGTTTTTTTGCAGGTCATG
>NW_017537190.1:892344-894005 GCF_001853355.1 Bactrocera latifrons | reverse complement strand
TTTTAATATTTTTAGTGGGTTACTTGCTAAATCCACCTGAAAAAATTGTGATTTTAAAAATATTACTAATTCGCTTTCCAAATTATTTGAACCTAAAAATATCTTAGAAGTCGCCTACACCTCTTAATGTACGCAAAGCATTCGGGCTGCGTTCAAAATACATATTACCTACATTTTGGCGCCACTAGTTTTCATTTTATACCTCATCAGTGTAATAACACTTACTTAACAGGATAATGACCTTTGTATCCTAGAGAAAACCACTGGTAGACAGAAAACCCCGCCTGATGGTCAAATACTTGCAACACGAAAATAATTCATATATCCCAGAGAAAGCCTTTTCGACAGAGAGGGAGTAATAAATACATTTTTGTTAACATTATTAATAATGTCTCATCATTTTAAATTGCATCTCTTTTATGCGTTTTTTTTCTAGAGAGTAAATTTCTTTATGCGTTATATTTTGCTCCCAAATCTAATATCTCTGTTGCGCAGTGCTTTTTTTTCTAGTAATGCAACTTCTTTAAGAGCGTTAGTTTGTCCCCCAAAAGTAAAAAAAAATCATGAATCGAAACTTTTCGATGCACTTATACCTCCTTTTTCCCTCCCTAACGCGTTCCGAACACTCGTSGGTGACAGATAGTTATGTTTTTGTCAGAACTTACAGCGAAGTGGTGCGAACTTTTGCATTTAAAACTTACAGTGGCATCTATAAGTTTGTACACAGCATAATGCATTGTTGGCAAATAAAATACTTAGCATACTAAAGCATTGAATACACTTACAGTCGTTTCAGTAGGCACAGTGTCGCTATATTCAAAATTTACTAAGCAAACAATAATAAAAAAAGTCATTGCGTTGAGCAAACAAACGAAGATTAAGCTGCTTTTCATTTAACATGAACTTGAAGCGGTCAAATTGCAATTGCAATAGTTGTGTGTCCATCGCAATGACCACGTCTGTACATGCGTGCAAGTTTATGCTCCGTTGAACCTTGTTCTTCCACCAATTGCAGGGGAACCCAGATACCTAAGTGTTTTTGCGTGCGTTGYGTTTCGTCTTCGTACATTTTCGATTTCAAGGCGAAGACAATAAAAATTGATTGCAAWCCAAGCACTTTGGCTGCGTTTTGGCTTGTGCATGCAACACTTACGTCTGTAGTTATGTGCAAATAAGCTTGCTTACATGCACTTGTAATACTTTTGTAAGCATATATTTACAAATTTAGATTTATGATGGTTTGGCATTAAAGTTTCTACGCACTCGCCTCCAAGTGGATAGTAGCCGCAGCGCCCTTGCTAGGTTGGCGTGCGGCTTGGCGAATTCGGCCACGTTGTAATGAGTTTGTACTTATTAATTTGTTATTGTTGTTGTTGTGCACTTTTGTTGTACCGCATGTAATGAAGTTATAGTTTTAATTACTATGCTAATTGCTTAATTCTACTCACACACGGGTACACAAATATACAAATATTTGTTGTAATGTGATTCATCGGACTTCTATGTACTTGTAAATATGCTAATAACCAGTTAATTTGTTCTCATTAACCCACTTCCACTCGTTGAGTGGAGTTTATTGCAATTTCGAGTCTTCGAATTAATTCTATGTATGCATATACTACACTGGCAATGAAACTGTTGTAAATTTTTAAGTAATTTTT
>NW_017537190.1:884525-889729 GCF_001853355.1 Bactrocera latifrons | reverse complement strand
TGAAATTTGTATTACAAAACTTTCCTGATTTGCTTTCAGAATTCTATTTTGTATTTAATATTTATTTGAATGTATTCTTTATCTTCAGACGGCTGTAATCGCTGATGCCGATGAAAACATCGCCGAATTGGCATTCCAATATGGACGTAATGTAGGTTTAGCGTTTCAACTGGTCGACGATATGCTGGACTTTGTCTCAACCGCCGAAACAATGGGTAAACCAACGGCTGCCGATTTRAAATTGGGCCTCGCCACTGCGCCGGTGCTCTTCGCATGCGAAAAGGTGAGTTTTCTATACACTAGGATCATTTGGCTTATATGTTTTCTAGGATCATATAGTATACAGTTATTATATTTTTAAGAAAGACGTACCCACATATTTTCCAATTAAACACAATCACAGTTTTTGCAATGATCACTCACTCCCCCGCGTAACTTCATTTGCTTAATTCGAAATTCCACAAACGRCTAATAAGCAAATATTTGAATGCACATCAATCTCAATATCGCGCTATAAATGACACTTCCTTATTTCTTATTTCTACAAAGCATGTTTTTTGAACGATAACATCAGAGCATTTATCCATCTCCCATTCCCTCAATAATCCCGCTCGTAGGTGTGTGCAACACGCCTTCGCTTTATGAGCCGCTACGCGTTGCATACAAGTGTCAAATAAACTACAGATTAATGCTGCTGCTGGTCAAATAAATCTCGATACAAACACTTAATTATGCAATTTTGCACGGTCGCATTCATGCTCGCCATAATACAGTTCCTTATGTTCTCTAGCGCGGCTTGTCAGACGCATATTGATTGTTGAATTTTGCACTTTATTGCACTTAAATGCGTTTATTGTCTCATTGTACATATTTATATTCATACATATGTGCATAAATACATTGTTGCTGTGAGGGCTCAGATTTATGACGTTTACTTTGGACGCAATAAAATTGTATTTGTAGTGCGTAGAATGTAGTATGCTAGTATACAGAAGGTGGAGTAAGCTTAGTAGTGTTCTGTCGATCTTCACTAGTGAACTGAAATTTATAATCGATATAGCCTTTTTTAAAGAAAACATACATACACTTCAAAATTAAGGAGGAATGTTTATTATCATTTGAAAGATTTGAATTGATTTTTGAAGATTACATTTCTCAAATGTTGGCCRCGGCTACGTCTCGGATGATCCATYCAGAARAAATTTGTAATCATTTARAGCAAGGTGCGTACTATGAWTTGGATAGATAAGAACGTCACAACTATGCTCCCCGAGCATTTTGCGAGCCACTATCGATGCTTAATTCCTCTTCTAGTGGCCAATTCCGATCGCTTCAGACAGTCTAATTGTTGACAGTATACCTGCGAATTAACAGTTTTGCCGTAGAAGAGCAACTCATAGTGGAAGATTCTCTTTCAGTCCTAACAGACACATAACAAGATCTTCCGTCCAACAAGATAACCGTCAGTCCTGACTTAGCTACCGTTTGTGCTGCCTCACCGCGACTCAGCTATTACCAGTAACCAGTTAAAGGGGATTCAGCTGTTAGAAAATGTTAGCTAACTAGAAATATTATGTTAAAGTTCAAAAGCTATAGGTTTTCTTCAAATTTAAGTTCAGATCTTTAATTAAAGACCACCTGAAAATGGTGAAGCAGGTTTACAGTTCAGAACGGAAAATTTAAGAAAAGAAAAATGTTACTTTCATACAAATTCCCTCGCTGTTTTGAAAAGTCATGGTTAACAGCTGGTAATGACAGTGAGTTAATCTTTACCAAACATACAACTATTATCAAAATGATGATAACATTTGTCATTAACAGTTGCCTTCATAACATTACCGTACCTAACATACAACTGTTACCMAAATAATGATAACATCTGTCATTAACAGTTGGGTTCATAACATTACCCAATCGAATGTTATTCTSTCTCACACGCATTAAAATAAATTCCTACAAGGCATTACGGCGCTTTAAATGCAATTCAAGTTGAAACAGATAATAAAGCATTAAAATAGCAATGACTCAAATTCAAATCAAATATGTGCATACCTATTTACTCGAAACAAAAATAAAAAGACGATGCTACGCAATTCCAAAACYAGCAGTGCATCATAAAATTACTTAGTTGGCATCATATATTAAGGAATTTTGCAGTAWCACCCCTTTAACACCGCTACAAAATCTGCCTTCCCTCCTTCGACACTAATTGCGACTAACACTCGGTTTGAATAGTTTTTCGAAAATTGATATGCGAAGCAATTTGTTTGGACGTGAGGCGGRTTTTAATCCGCAGCCGTTGAGCGTAGCATAGAAGCGAGGCAGTAGAGTGGCAGGAGCGAYTTGTGTTATGCGTCAAATGAATTGYGCGCATATGTGTRCGTATGTGTACGTGCCAACAGTTGACATTTGTGACGGTTGTGACAGGTGCGCAGCGACAGTTATAAAAATGGAATAACGCCAGTTGCGCATCGCTAACAATGACAATGCCTGTTAGAGCATTGTAGGGTGTCACTCAATCAGAGTGAAATGGTTCAGTTCAGTCTGTGCTTGCGGGCGTTCAATGGGTGYTGTTATACATATGATCAAAGCGTCAATTATTGTGCCCCTCAACATWCCTGTGAGTTTGTCGTGTTTTTGTGGTTAAGCGCTGCTCCGGTCGTATAAATGTATGCCCTGCTGCGCAACGCTCATTCATGSTTGTCGCTTTATCGAAATYGTAGCCTGACACTGAATWTYCGCCACAGTTGTCTGCTTTTAGGCGCTTTAGGTATATCACTTACATTTGTGGTGGATTATTGTGTGTTCTGTGGAAAAGCTTATGATGCTTTGGGACGATTTTAATCGTGGTGTGAATTTAGCTTTGCTCATTTGTGAAACGTTTGCGAAAATATGTTTGTGTTAGGTTTAAGCTTAGTTTTTATTAATATTTATTTTATTATAATAAAAACATTTTTTTGTCCTAAAATATAGCCTATCTTTAAGCGATGCATATGTTTCCGCAAAGATCCGCACCTTTGAGCGAAGCATAAATTACAGTAAAGTTYCCCTATATCATCATTTCAGTRTTTTKTGTGTGTGTGATATTGTTTTTRTGATTAAGACAGTCTGAAATTTTTTTGTTTGGTTTTCAAATGTTTCTTGATAAAAATGGGTGTATACTAGTCTATAAAATATTGAAAACATGAATACCAGTTCGTACTAAATTAGTAATTGTTAAGTTTAATGCCAGTTAACGGTTAAACTTCTTTATACTTAGATTACTATTATATTACTATTATCAAAATATTGATTTTTTACTTCCCGAATCTTAYTCACATTTCTACTGATAAAAATGGGTGTATACTAGTCTATTAAATATTCATAATATTTAAACCAGTTTGTTAGTTATTTATGATACCAGTTTATTAATTGCAAGTTATATGTCAGTTTGAGGCTTTACTTCTTTATACCAGATTGCTATTGTCAAAATATTGAGTCCTTACTTCGCGTATGTAACTGAAAGATCAATTTTGGTAAATTTAGACTTATTCTATTCTTTTGAAAATCAATGTTTTCAATATTCTAGTAAGCAATTATACTACTCTATATTACGAAACAGCAGCATTTTATGACTGATAATAATAAAATCGCTGCCTACCTTTGGGCGAAGCTTAGTCAAGTCCCATCCAATAAGCGATCAAGGAAATTAAAATGTTGTGCAGAATAAAATAAATTCACTATAGTTGATAAGGCCTTAAATCATATTAAAAAAATTTAATATCTTTTATTTTTATTTTTAAACTTTATGAAGTCTATATTAGTAATAAACTTCGACTAATTCTAAATTATTTAAAATCTTTTAAATAAGTTTAAGGAGCTAGTGAGTGATAATACTCCATTTTACAAAGAATAGTACTACGATCTTTTTGCTGTAAAAAAAAAAATGTTGCCTACCTTTAAGCAAATTATCCATTATTTACGATTTGCTAGTAAGTGATGATATTTCTTTTTACATTTTTACAAAGTACTACCATTTTATTCCYGAAAATAAACMAAATGTTGCCTACCTTTAGGCGAATCATTTAGCAAAGTTTCACACCCGCATAGTAATAGCATATTTGCAGACTCGCCGTTATTATAAGGAAAATTAAATAATTATACATAGTTGACACATTCTATACATAGTTGACAACGCATATTCTGATTAAAAAGTCCTTTAAGTCAGTTTTTAAAAAAATTTCAAATTGGTGTTTTGTTTATTAGCCAGATAATAAAACATATCTAATAATATCAATATAAACCCATACTACCATTGAATATATAATAAAATTTAACTCTCTTCTCCCCGATAGTATCCCGAACTCAATCCGATGATAATGCGCCGTTTCAGCGAACCCGGCGATGTTGAACGTGCCTTCGAACTAGTCCACAAATCGCAYGGACTCGAACAGACGCGCTTYTTGGCCAAGAAGCACTGCATCGAAGCGATACGATTGGCGCAGGAGCTGACCGAGTCGCCATACCAGAAGGGTCTGCAAGTGGTCGCGGATTTAGTCATTAATCGTATGAAATAATAGCTTAAGTTACGGGTGCAGGGGGCAACTGGTGCAACACATAATAGTGCAACATAACACAAAAACAAAAACAAAAAAATACAGAAATCAAAAAAAGAACATTTGCAAATGTTAAATATAATTGAAATATGCTTATATACATTTTTATAAATATACACACACACATATAATATATAATTTGTAACTATATGAAAATAATTATAAAACGACAAAAACAAGTCCAAAATAAATTATGTATAGATTTTATATGCAAATATGCAGAAATTGAAAAATATGTAAAAACAAAAAAAAAAAAAACTGTAAAATACACAAATTAAGTAAATAATTGTTGTTGTAAAAACACTAAAGCGAAAAAAAATTAGAAAAAAAATTGTATGCGTGTTATATAAAGATAACTGTGTGTATTGCAATGAACTACAAGTAACAACAAAGCATAGCAAAAACTATGCTTCTACTGTTGTTATTGTTATTATTATTTTTTTGCTTCACTTGTGTAAAGCATGAATATAGTCTAAACAAACAGAAATATTATTTTAATAATTTTATGCATTAGTATGTAAGTCTTGTTGACATTGTAAATAATTTATGATAATGTAAAGCGGAGTTCGAAAAGCAGAAAAAATACAAATAAAAAACTAAAAAAATTAT
>NW_017537190.1:867076-884473 GCF_001853355.1 Bactrocera latifrons | reverse complement strand
AAAATATATGCGCAGGAAATAAGTTAAACCAAACGGAAAATATTTAATGTGTATATAACTAAATACATACATAGTAATGTTTATATATTATATGCGAAAAAAACAAAACAACAAAAACAGCAACTGACATACTTAAAAAGCCAGCAAATAAACAAGCAAACAAACAAAATGGGAGAAAGGTTGGTGCAAACACAATTTAGTTTGYATGAAAAGCAACAAGRAAAGAAGAAAATAAATAATTATATATGTAGAGGGACATGAAATAACTGTACATACGCATGTACATAACCATTGTACAAACGAGCGAGTTGGCGCTGGATCAACTTAGAAAGTATAATTATGAAAGCAAATATAACGAATGTGTTCTTGAAATACTAAAAACAATTTACTAAAGATATTTGAGRAGGAATTTTGATAGATTTTTATATGTATATATAATGCTAAAGAACTATATRTGTATATAGCGTGCAACAAATTTTATGATTGCTTAAAGCGAAAAAATTTTTTTTGTTAACTGCTGAGAGCAACTATCCCAAGCGTATGGTAAAGAAAGAGAAACTTTGAGTTCAATTTTAATTAAATTAAAGAAAAATCGATTAAAGAGATGTGCGTACGATTTTGTTTTTTTTTTTGAAAAAAAAACGATAGTTAAAAGAGATGTGCGTACGAATTTTTTTTTTTTTTGAAAAAATTATATAGTCATATAAACTTATTCACAACTAGAAAAAGTTTTTTTTAGTAGAAAAACTTTCAGATGTGAGAGCTTTAGAGCCCATATGAAAAAAGAAATCGAAGATACAAAATTAAAAAAATTAAAATTAAACTTTTTTAATATGAAATAAAGAAAAATTAAGTTACATTTTCAATAAAACAAACAATAAATATTTAATAAAACATCAAATTTCRAAAAAATACAGCCTAACTCTCCATCTTTTCTATTAGACACCGTGCATATATATATCCACTCGCTACAATAACAACATCTTTCTGTGCGCACATAACTGTAATTTAGTAAAAATTATAATTTGTTTTCTATTTCATTGCAATTAAATTGTATGAAAATGATTTAAAATATTGTTTTGTTAAATAATATATCCTCTTTGATATTTTGAAAATTTTACAAGCACGTGAAATATGTTTACACAAAATATTAAGCTATCTAAATATGTATATATTTGTATGTATGTATGTATACAAATTGCATAATACAAATAATTGTTTTTTACAAAATAAATCACTGAGAAATGTACGAATTGTTATGCTGACTAAAGAAATAAAMTGTTTTTAAAACCAAAAAGCAATTGTTTTTACTGATAGAAATGCGTGTATACTAGTGTAGTAAATGTTGAGAACATTTATACCAATTTACAATTTATTATTATAGCAGTTTAGACCAGTTTATAATTATCTACTGATATATAATATACTAAAAATCGGAAAAATTATACCAGTTTATAATTTGTTAATTTTTGTGCTTTATACCAGATTCCTTAATGTAAAAATTTATGCTAGTTAATTTTTATGCGTTTTTAGACAAGTTTAATTCTTAAAACAAATTATTATTACACTTGTTGAAGCCAATAAATGTTTATACCGCCTAATTAGTGCTATAATTGTCCGAGTTGAAGGTTATGCACATTTATTATATGTTAAATTTGTCCAATTTTATTAATTGTTAAACCTTACGCCAGTTCAAGGCAATAACTGTATTTCAGTTCATTAGTAGCTAAGTTTGTACCCGTTGAAGGCAATTCGTGTTTATACCAGTTCATTGGCTGCTAAATTTGTACCAGTTGAAGATGTTACACAGTTATACCAGTGCATTAGTTTCGAAATTTGTACTAGTTCAACGTTATACACATTTATACCACTTTATTATTAGTTACAATTATATAATTTRAAAGTTGTACCTTTTTATACCAGTTTATTATTTAATATTTGTACCAGTTAACTATTATAGCTATTTATATGAGTTAATTATTTCTTCGAATTTATAACTGCTTAATTTTTTAACAGCCAAAAGTTATACCAGTTGAAGATTTATATAAAATGTGAAGTACTCTTTTCTTGCTGTTTTTGTTATTATTACAGCAGCAGAAAAAATTGCAAAATAATTTTGACCAAATGCTGCCGAGTTGAGAGTCCGCTGCCGGATGTTTTTGTTGTTGTAGCGGTAGAATCCTACCATGTTGGCAGTCCTTGGGCGGATGAAAATCCCGGTCTGTTCCGGTTAGGTAGACCCGAATGTCGTGGGAACCGGTCCGTTGCCAGATAAAAGTCTACAGTCATTGCTGTCTTGATTTCTGGTGTTTGGTTTCTCCTTCGGACTTACCAAATACCATAAAATCGTTAATCGGCGTTCTGCAATCCAAGCAAGGTTTTATCCAAATCTAATCCAATTCTGTAATCYCAAATTACTGGCTCTTATCGGCCTCCACTTTAAAAGTGAACCGCGGCGAGAAGTAATAGAAAAAGGGGGTTGCCATGTGCCGGCCAGTGACTCTAAATGCTATTTAGTCGGACGTCATAAAAATCCTTTGGCCGCTATTTCCACATCTGTCATWTTTTCTCGTGAAAAATCACATTTAGTTCAAGTATATTTTTCTAAGCATTAAAGATTATGGCAATGCGTAATTTTAAGCAAAAAATGTTACAGAAAAGGGTAAAAATAAGTTGCGTGCTTATATATGTAGGTATGCAACATACTGTTTACATTCAGCGGCTGTTTGACCGAGTAGCTGATATGTAAACATATACGCCAGTGGCCCAGTTAAGGCACAAAGCAGCGGTGTGAAGGGTCAAATACATTTTCTCAACGAAGCGCGCGCTTACATCGCATGCCTGTATGTGTAAGTGTATTAAAATGGTGAAAWGTGTCGATGAGTTGGCAACAGCTGGCATTCGCTCAACTGAATATTCCATATATTTAATCCTTTCCATAAAAGGCCAAATGGCTTAAGTGTTGTTATTGTTTTTGTTTAGCGCGATTCCAACAAAGAATGACATGCGTTGTTTGCTCTCAAAGCCCTACAACGTTACTTTGAAACATGCATGTGTGTATGTAAATGTATGTTCTTGTGTTACTGGTGAAGTGCCAAGTCCATCGCTGAAGCAGWGCAAACAAATGCAGCTGTTGTTTTAAGTAAAAGTCTAGAATGTAGCTGACGCCCTACCGCTTCTGTTGAGCGCTACGAATTCTCCAATGGCAACTACTTTGTTGTCGGCTTCAGTAAAACGCTCAAAGGGAACACTAGCACTCTATAAACTGAATGAGATGGACTTAAAARCAAATAGACTGGCGGTGACGAGGTWGGAATGAGTGACTCGTGATAGTGCATGTGTGTGCAAACACGAAGTTTGTGTAGTTGCGAAAGAGGGCGGTTGGAAAAGTCAGTTTTTACAATGAGTTTTATTTTACAATAAATCCGTGAAGCGTGTTGGGATATGTAATTTTAACTTCAGGTTGATTGAAGAGAAAGAATCTTTGACGATATAGAAAAAAAAAATCCCTTGCAGTACCGCAATCCAACAAAACAGATCATGCTGACTCTAGTTCATAATAAACGGAACGAATTTCTTTCTAGATTCTGGAAATATAAAGTTTTTTCATCCATTCGGACGTCATTGCTTAGATAGCGAAGCGGCTGTCTCTTAATTCGCTGAGCTATCTGAATGTCGTCTTATATCTCGTTGCGYTCATCGTTCCATTGAATGCACAAAGGACCATAAATCTTCCGCAAAATCTTTGCCTCGAAATCTCGTACCGCTGACTCAACAGAAGTTATCATCGTCCATATMTCTGCACYATATAGCAGGACGGGAATAATGAGTGACTTGCARAATTTGKTCTTTGTTCGTCAAGAGAGTACTTTACTTCTCAGTTGCCTACTCRGTCYGAAGTAGAAGTGCGACTTCGAAGTTATGACTGTTTGCTTGATGASAGAAGRTATTTCGTCTTGCTCTCGTTCAATGACAGACACATTTACTTTGCTTCCTTATCCAGTATRGAGAAAGCAGAACYAACKTSSCRGRTGTTGAGGCCAATGTTATCARTATCATCGGCGTACATCAGCWGTTGTACATTCTTGTAWAWGGTTGTACTTATTATCTATTTATTCTGATCTGTAGTGCAAATTATTTTCTACTTTCTGAAACCACGTTTGTKATCGAACAGCTCGGAGGGGTCTTTCCCGATCGCGGCGGAATTTTTGGTATTGCTTAACGTCAGTTTACMCAGCCGTATGTTTTTTGCGGGCATATCAAATTCAGCCATCGCGGMATAAAGGCAGCTTCTTTTCGTGCTGTCAAAAGAAGCTTTTGAATCGATGAAGAAGTGGAATCGATTCTCTTTTCACGGGTATTTTCTAAGATTTGACGAATGGTGAATATCTGGTCAGTTGTTGATTTTCCAGTTCTAAAGTCACACAACTGATAAAGTCCAATCAGTTTGTTGACGCCTTATCCCACCGTAGTTGGCGCAGATTGTGGGGTCCCCTTTTTTTCTGGTTAAAGTAGAGCACATATAGCCGGAAATCTTAAGACAAGAAAATCTCTACTCCAAAAATAAAATAGTAGTCTCTCTTCTGCTCTCTAAGCGTACGGTTCAATATTTTCCAATGAGAATATACCTTCGTTGGAGATACAAAAGCCTGTTCGAAATGTTATGGCGAAGAGGTGCAGCAGTTAAAGAAAAATTGAAAATACGAATAAGGAAATCTGAACATCTAAGAAATCGGCCAAATTCTCTATAGTTTATTTTAAATTATTATATTATGAATATAATGTAGATTTTTGCTGCTAAATCTAACAAAGCTTCGATTCGGCTTATAAAACGGTCCTCTGTCGTATTTACCATATGTAAGAGTGCATACACAGGTTTTTAAAAGTAAAAAGGCTTTAAACTATTCGAAAATTCCCCCCAGCATTCTTTACTTTCTCGCCAAAGGCAACAGTAACAACAAAATCAGGTAGCTAAAAGCCTGTGTGGACGGTAGGTAATGTGGGTCAACGCTATAGCGCACAAGCGTTCATCTCATTATCTCTCAACCGCCCCACCTCCTTCATATCTTAGTACAGGATGTTGCAGTTATTGACTCATGAGCATTGATGGATGAGCAAAACGCGCCGGAAGTCCTACTTACTGTCCGCACTCGCTGCTTAATGCGGGCTTAGAGTGCTTAACTCGTCATGCATACATTCACATATGCACTCCTAGATGTGTGCGTGTGTGTTGGTAATTATTGAAATGTGCTAACGTATGTGCGTGTGTATGGCTGTGTACACTCTAAATATCAACAAGTACTGTTTATCTTGCAGCTAACTAAGTAGCTGACCAGTTGTTCGAGTGTGTGTCGATGGCGTGATTCAATTAAGTGCTCGGGGCAATAAAATGTTACGGATATATAAATAAAGCAATCGGAAGTAGAGCAATCGCTGGCCGAACTGAAAGCCACGCAACATTTCAAAGAGGAAAAATATTTGGTACAAAGACATCTGAATGGAGTTTATGATTTAATAAAAAATTGTAGTACAAGAAAACGATTGCATTTGCAGGAATTCATTAGAAAATGAGATAGTTGAGTATTTAAATAGAAAACGTAGAAATATGAGAAAGACTGCCACATGGGGGAGTTCATGTTGATTCGAGACTTTTCTGGATCATGGTTGTCAATGATCTTCTTGAAAAGATTGAGGAAATCGGATTACGGTTGATTACTTACATCGTATAAGCCAACTCAGTGGTATTCTTGCATCATAAGCAACTGGACATCTAAAAACGTGCGTCCATGAGTTAACTGCAAGATATTTATTGCTAAAATGTGGCAAAGGTCTTGGCTCTATGAAACCATAGTTAAGCCTATATTGTTCAATAGAGAAAGGTGTTCCAAAAAACTACACGCACTTTTCCACGATAGCCGTGAAAGCCAATGACATTTCGGGAAGGTTTAGATGTTACTATTGGAACTAAGTCCATATAACTATTGGTTAGTCCACAATTTTAGAAGGCGCATGTAAAAATTTTGTAGCTGTCGGATCATTAGTTTGTGAATTATATGATTTGGAGTGAGGCAACTTTGTTTTTATTTAAAAAATATGGATAAAACGATAAAATTATAGATAATAAAAAATTGGATTATAGTTGAAGCAAAACCTTGGAGGAATGACGAATTTCCGAACTCTGCCACAAGAAAATCAACCAATAAGGATTGTTATGCTAAGTTTAGACATGCTGAAATGAGCATCGAAGACGGTGAACACAGTGGGCGCCCAAAGAGGTTCTTATCGATGAAAACATCGAAAAAGTCCACAAAATAACATTGGATGACAATAAAGTGAAGTTGTTCGAGACAGCAGGCACACTAAAGATATCAAGTTAATGTGTACATCTTATTATTCACGAATATTTTGGTATGAGAAATCTATGTACAAAGTCAGTGTCGCGAGATCTCACTTTAGATCAAAAATAGCGACGTGTTGATGATTCGGAGCAGTGTTTGGTGATCTCAAAGCGTAATAAATTTAAATTTAGCATCTACATATATGTGACAATCGATGAAACATGGTTCCATTATTTCACTCCGAAACCGCTCCCAAGCGTGGAAAGGCAGAGTTTTGCCGTCTGTATTTTTGGATAACAACAGCGACTATTACATATTGTTATTGGATAATTTGACCGGCGAAATCGCCAAAAAGTGGCAGATCTGGCGACCAGTGACTTTTTCTTGTTCTCAGATCGCAAAACAATGCTAGCTGGGAAGAAAAGTTTCGAAAAATGAGCTGCTTATTGAAGATAAATGGACGTGAGCAAAATAAAATTAGATTCATATTTAAAAAATTAAGGTACTTCGTTGAGAATGCACTGAAAAATTATATAGCAGCTGTCGCTGAAAGTTTACATGAAGACCGTGGAGAGTGGATTCGGCGCCGTTCTCAGCAACTCAGACTGTCGAGATCTTAAATTGAAAGGGTAAAATATAAAAATATAGTTTGTGCAAAAACTGAAGCTGCTCGACTTTCCCATCGACATCGCATCGCTCTATGGGCCCTTGAAAATTTCCAAGAATATCCGATTTCGAACCAAATTTTGTTCAGYGATGGRTCCCATTTGTGGCTTAATGGGTAYGTAAATAMGMAAAATTGACACCACTTCCCAGACATCGCAWCAATCACTGGATTTATTSAGAGAASACWTTGGTGAGCAGATAATTTCACTTTWGGACCGTTCSATTGACAACCAAGATKGTGTAATATCGCACTRTTAGACATTTTCCTGTGGGTATGTATTAAGTCTATGATGCATACAATTCCGCTTTGCTTCAGGCCATGAAGCAAACATAACTCGTGTCRTTTGSTAGTTACYAGTTGAAATGCTCGAACMAGTCATATAAAATTKKAYTCAAYGGWGTGACTATCTGAGATGTAGGCGCGGTCAACATTTGGAGAGTTGGAGTGAAATGTAAGTGGAAAATGTTAATATTTTCTCAAGATTTTGAGTTGTGAACATTTTTGGCGAATTAATTTCTATTACTTCAAAAGAGAAGTTGATTTAAGAGAGATCAGTGATTCCCAAAATCATTCCTACCGGGTTAATAACGTCGAAATATGTAATTTTAATTGGGGCTCAATACGCGTTGATMATACTTCTAGTTTATGTATGTTTTCGATAAGATTAAGGATGAGTTGAAAGTAAATGTGAATACCCAGAGGAAGGTGAAATTGCCACTTTTAACTACACATACACAAATTAAACAGTTTAAAATTTTACTTTCGAAATTGTAAACAAAATAATACAGCAAAGTGCGCGAGCGTGTGCAAARACGAATGGGAAAATATTTATCTGGCCCGTTAACCCAGAGCTTTTAGTRCAGCCATTTTGCAGCGCWAACGCACGAACAAAGAGGCAARCATACGAGTGCGATGTGTGGCGATATGGTGCAAGCTAAGTGGCAAACAAAAATGTGTATCKCAGCGGWACAAAAAGCAAGTGCCCTCAAGGACGCGCGCCAAACGCGCACGGAAGTCGAAACTTGGGCAAAAGTACACTRCAGCAACAATAACAACAWGCGCCGACGAGTATGTTTATAGGGGCGCTGCGTGTAATGTCAATATATGCCAATTTGCTGTGTAAGCGAGCGCGCGCGCGCCCAAAACGCGACTATAAATAGGCGAGTGCYGTAGGGCCACGAGTGTAGTTGTTGTCGCAGGAGCTGCACCTGCAGCAGTGAAGCGCCGAAACGAACGCAAAGYCGTTTTCAGCTCCAAGACAACGCGCGCGTCAGTCGAAAACTCCGTTAGCACCTAAATAACCGTRAATAGGTGGTGCGCCTACGGGTAGGTATTGATTTCAAGCGCGCACACGATGCGCTTCTTTAACCTAAGTGTATGTATSTGTGTGTTAGCGCTCGATTATAAATGGCATGGTAAGCGCCGTGCCAGGCACCAGGCAGCGCATTCATGTTTGGCTTCTGACTGCTGACTTTTTCCACGGAATTTCCTAGTTTGTCTGGTTGGTGGCGCGCGATTTTACCTGCGACGCGCCAGTTGTTGTTTGGCAACACTTGAGCAAAGCATTCATTTCCGGCAGATTTATTTGTTTCCTGCGAACGTCGTAAGCGCAGCKTAAGCCCTTCAGCCAGTCATTCGTTCTCCACGAAATTCGCATCTCGCATCGTCATACACAGTTTGAATTGAGGGTTTCCGCTGCATTTAATGTGCAATAATCCTTTAGTGTGGAAGCTGTCTCTTATACACATCTAGATGTGTATAAGAGACAGGCTTAAGCCCTTCAGCCAGTCATTCGTTCTCCACGAAATTCGCATCTCGCATCGTCATACACAGTTTGAATTGAGGGTTTCCGCTGCATTTAATGTGCAATAATCCTTTAGTGTGGAAGTGTCGTAGATTCAAGTGTTGCAGCAGCAGCAGCTGCGTCCTAGTGTGCCGAGACGTGTAGTCTCTAGACTCTGTGTGCATTTGTGTGTGTGTGTGTGTTTTGGAGTGTTGCGAGCGCAGGTGGGCAAAATGACTACCAGTGATGAATTCTGCCGCGATCATTACGAGCATCCATTATTGTGGTGCGACGACAAGAAGCGCTTGGTGGAGCGTAAAAACGCGGAGGAGAGTATGCGTATGTGGCGGCGTCGCAAGGCTGAGGAAGTGGCGCGCAAAGAGAAGGACAAAGCTGAGGTGAGTGATATATTACCTAAGTCTTGGAATTTGTAGTGGTAATTTTATTGGTGTAAAATTTTTGAGAATGAAGATGTAAACGAAAACGAAAAAATTATAGAAATTTTAGACACTTTTTTAGATTTTCAATAATGGATATAGATATTAAAAACAAATACAATTTTTTGAATTAATTAATTTTTTAAATAAATTTAATATTTACATAAAAAATATTTTTTTTTTAATATTAACTAATTTAATTTTTTAAATTAATTCTTAATTCTAATTAAATTTTTTAAAKTAGCTCCATCAACTAATGGCATTTTCAAATTTAATATTTTGAAAATAGGTTCAGAAAGCCCTTTAATTTAGTCAATTAGTAGTTTTTCTATATGAATACTARGCGTTAATTGACTGAATTAATGAAATATTGCGTCATGATTAACTTCAGAGTCTAACTCAAACGTCCATTATATCTTCACAAACAGAGTGGTATGATCGATATTAGTAATTTGTCTAKGTTCCTAAAATTAAATGCTTAAAAATGCTGTTCTGTTAATTTTTTTCCATTAGGAAGAAATGTGRATATCGCCATTAATAAGAAGACTGAATTCTTACTCATTAACATTTTTCAATAATGTCAAGATTTCGGGTCATAAAATGAAATCCATATAATTTTAGGATTTTTCGATTTTTGAGTGACTAACGGTCCTTCAATTTTTAGATACATTTTTCATGATACCAAAAATAACTCAACTTTATATTTAAATTATAAAACAGTCAATTAAATCTGTTAAAAAGTTTTTGCATTAAAAAACTAATTAATTCTTTTTCAATTGCACCTCGGTAGGTAGGTAAGTAGGCAGTCTGTTGGTTGTCTGAGGAAACACCTAGGTCTTTAGTAGGCGCAATTTTGAACTTTCGGCGCTAAAGTACCCTCACGCTACTACGCTTGCTTCTGAAGAAGTTCATCAGTACACAAGTTTTTATTTGTGAAACCTGCGCAATATCGTCAAGAAACCTTGAATCTATAGTTGAAATTCCTTTTCTATACAAAGCATTGTATAGTCATAGTTTTGCATTTACACATAACATGTCTCCTCTGCTTCTACCTCCTGACAACGTCTAACTTCTTTACAATAGTAATTGTATGGTGTACCTAGCCTGCTGGCTTGTTTGCCTATTAGACCGTGACCAGCTAGCACTCCTACTATATTTCTCATGTCATTCCTTATGAATTGTAATATTCCACTCATGCCACGTTTATCTGCGTTTTGAGCAAGTTAGTGGTTGACTACATATGAACTATATATATAACTAAGATTTTTGTCCATTAAATACTACTATGGGGAAAAAATTGAAATTTAAAATAATCTTTAGTGTTTAGTATACGGTTGTAGTTCAGGAGCACATAAAGATTATTCGATAGTTCTTACGATGAGTGAAATTATTCAATTAAATTTTCTGGCGCTGAAACGTTCAGAAAAGACCTTCRGTGATAATTRTTTATTGCGAGTAAAAGTTTTTGATTGACACAAATTATTMAAAGAKAGTGAGGAATGCGTTGACGATGAACCACTAACAGTTAGAGATTTTACTCGCATCGTTGGAATATCGGAAGGATCAGTCAAATACATTTTGAAAGATCATTTGRGCCTAGAAAAGTGAAAGCACGATTGATTCAAAAATCACAAAWTTTTTTCGAAAACAGCGTCGTTATAACGTCTGTGAAACAAAGCTTTCCGATTTGCAGGATATCATGAAACCGTTTTGAGTAAATTGAAGACATTAAAGYTGAATCGCTACACGGATTGAAGGCTAWTCCGARAATTGAAATTRRCTTTACCAAGTGTTTTGAGGGTTAGAAAAAACGTTGGCACAAGTGYGTTGAGGAGTAAATAAACACTTACTTGAAAAATGAATATTATTATATGAAATATAGTAGTCTTTATACAGTTTAGTATCATGGTGGAAAAATTTCAAATCGACCTTCTAATATCAAACGCTATTAAATTGAAAAAAAAAACAATATAAATCGTAGACGTTCGCGAACTTTATTGGAATGTACAATACGGTCGTTCCACAAAAAAAAAAAAAATTCGATGTGGTCCATGTTTTAAGAATCTTTCTAGAACTTCTTCTGTAGTGACTTTAAAGTCATTATGCTTGTGCAGCAACGCCAGGCYGACCAATACATCTTGACTCACTGATAGAATTATTTCTATTGACGCAAATTTTACTTCGAGAATATTGACTGAGGGGTTTCATACCAGTAAAAAATGCTATTTGTAGAATTTTAACTGAATATTTAGGTAAAAGARAGATATTTGTGTTTTGTTCTACATRAATTGAATGTAGTCCAAAAAATTTAAACAGTTTCTATAGAAAAACTGTTTTCTCTGAAGGTACTTTCCAAAGCAAACAGGACGTTTTGAATCTAGCGTCCCCTGATAGTGCCATCTATATGTCGACTAGTGCGTTAGAATCTGCTATCGTTATTGATTGTTCAGTTGTTCAGTTTCATGATATTTAATTGATTGGAAGTGAAGTTATTGCGTTTTAAGTGTTAGTACATTTGTGTTATCGGTGCGAAAATGAGCTTCGAACAAAGAGTCAAAATTAGATTTTGTTTTAAAATGGTTAAAACTTTTACCGAAACGTTTCAATTGATGAAACAAGTTTATGGTGAGAATTGCTTATCCGGTAGCAGAGYGCACGAGGGGTATCAACGTTTTCAAACTGATCGTGAGGACATAAATGACGATCAACATGTGGGGCAACCAAAATCCGTGATCACTGGAACTTCCATCGAAACTGTGCGTGAATTGATCAAAAATCAGTCGAAATTATCATTGAAATTCATGGAAGTGGAATTGAGCATCTCAAAAACATCGATTTATTGCAGTTTGACCGAACATTTGGGCTTACGAAAGGTGTGTACATGGTTTATTCCGCACAAATTGACTGACGACCAAAAATTGCTCAGAATCCACGACGCTTGTGACCGATTATTTGACCAAACATCACATTTTAACCAATAACCACTCCCCGTTTTCACCTGATATGCCATCGTGCGACTTCTTCCTTTTCGTAGAAATGCTTTTGCCCCTGAAAGGAAAGCGTTATACAGACATAGAGGCCATCAGAAGGGCTCGCACCGGCATACAGATAGCGGCCAACGAGCTAAAACACTATTCATTCCATTTTTGGCTTTATATTCGGTAACAATCGTGGCTCGGTGCGATGGTGCATTGTTATCGTGTAAAATCAATGAATCCACAGACCTCAATATGGCTACTCCTGACTGACCTCCTGTCATTCTTGAAGAAATTGAAAACGTACCAAACCACGAATATCGAAAAAAACAATGAGCAATAGATGGGTTGGGCACATACCCTTCTTATATCTAAATATTCTTAAAAGCTGTGTCCAACAGTTTCCTTGAAATAYTAGTCTCCTCGATTAATCTGACTTTATACATAGTTGGATAACTGAATATTTTCATTCCGTCCGTATCAGCCCCTTTTGGACAATCACTAAGTTAATGSTCTTCGGAGCTTGTCTGATCAACAGGGAATTTAGTAAACCGCTATTGAAAGTATTGGCACAGAATCCACGCATTATGTGTTCAGTCACTTTTAGTTGTCAGCAAAATTAAAAAAAAAAAAAAGTTTGTCTATTGATGATACGAGTGGCAGTGACGGTTTTGGTGGCATAAGTTTTGCCACAATATAGTGTGGCCATGCACCTTTTTATATATTTATATAAATACTGAAATATGGATTTAATAACAGTTAATGTCTTTTGCTTACAATGAAGCAACAATCTATCTCAGTAAATGAGGTTAACGACCCAATATGATTAGAAACCCCAATCCAAAATAAAAATTAATATACAAGTAATATAAAAGCATGTAAATAATTGGAAATCCAAGCGCTTCAGCGAATTCAGCAATGAAATATTGCCATGCAATTTGCAAGCAATAAAACCAGGAAGTCAGTGGCTGCCAAGTCGTTGGCTGACAATGTGATTTCCCTTGACTTGTCTCGGCAATGTTGATTGGAATAGTTAAGCATAAGTAGCGGCGCGGAAACGTACAAATTACCCAAATATGAAAGTCGGCAGAAATCGTAGGCCAAGAGCCAAGCGCGTGGAGCCTACCACAAGAAAGGCGAGCAACGAACTCAGGCAAATATCGCGTGACTACGAATTGCGCGCTACTTCCTAGTTTTTTGTTAGTGTAGTGACGGTGTTTGTAAGGGTTGTTGATAATGAAGTTGCGGAGCGGCATGCTATAGACAAATCAGTTGCGAACTGCCTAGTGGCAAGTATACATGAAGTTTTTTGTAAAGAGATAGGTAAAAAAGAAAAAAAAATTTCATTGTTGTTGTTGTAGTGCTGTTATTTATTTGCAACTATAACAACAACCTACAAACGAAGCTAATTTTGGCATTTCATTTTGGGCAAAACAAAATCAACAAAGTCAGCAAGAAAGTATGCGAAAAATGGGTAGAGCTGTCGGAGGTTGGGGTAAGCACGTGCTTGTGATACTAACGGTATATGGTAGTTAAATTTGGCGCGCGCGTTGTAAAAGACAGTTGCCGTGCCTGAAAGTAGACAATAACTTTGCGCTTGTGCCCATATTTCCTCATTAAATGCGCGACGGCGGAGTGTGAGAGTGTCTGGCAGCGAGCTTTCCGACTTTTCCCGTGCCACAAAAGAGTTTCGSAGACTTTTGCGTGTTTGCGTGAGTGTTGTGGTGCAGTATGTCTGWATGTGTGTGTGCCTATAATTCTGTTGTGGCGGTAAGAACTTTGCGCACGCTGTAAATGCATAAAATAAAATAAATAATAAAATAAACAACAACAAATTGTGTATCACTGACCTAGTTGAGCCATTTCGCATCGTTACACGCACACATACACGTACAGAAAGTTATACAAAACGGAACTTTTCTTTCATTGCAGTACTACGAACTGTTTGTTAAGCATTATCCCTGGGGTCGTCCTGGTGGCGGTGCGCCGAATTTGGATATCAGACGCAAGGACATCACAGCTGTTGGCCTGCATTCCACGCCCACAATTGTAAATATTTYTTAAAAATTAATAAAATATAAATATATATATTCATGCATATTCCTACTTTCTTTCAGAGCACCATGCATCGCCTCAACTGTTGGCAACCCTGTCGCTACAATGAYTACTTCTCGCAGCGAAAAAAATGTCATGACCCCGCCACCTGTTATCATCATCATCTACATCATCACATACCACCATTACCGCCGGCACCGCCACCAGCACCGCACATCACCACCCATACACACACAGTGCAAACCACCAGCGATGCTTGTCATCCCGGTGCCGGCGGCGTGTTGACCGTTTGCGAGCGTAGCGTTGGCGATGTTGGTGTTGGCGCCAAAATTGTTGGTGGTGCCACCAAGAGCAATGTGACCGGCAGCAGCAGCGTTGGTGGCATTGGTGTTGGTTTGGGCGCCACAAAAAACGGTGAGACCTTGCATATAACGCTCAAAGATCACCCATCTATGTCGTTTCGCAATAAAGGACATCTCGACATTGAGGTACGCTATAAACCGGGTGCCGCCGCGRCTRGTAAGGGTAAGCCATTGCTAGAAAAGATTGTGGTATCGGATAGCGATAAGTGCCCGCTGGCGCAAGGTGTACAGACGCAGCCKTTGTTAAAGGGTTCGCCACGCAAGAAGAAGCTCGTCGCGAAGCTGGAAAAGCCGGTGAGCTGCAGATACTAAACTTACAATGCAATGATATTATTTGTTGGTTTTCGTGTGTGTGTGCTTCTGTCTCATTTCAGCTGAGTAAGGATCCSTGGGGTAAGGYAGGACCTGGCGGCAARCCGTGGCGGAGTCCGAAAGCGGCGGGTAGCACTTTTATGAAATCGCTGGTGAGCTTATTTATAAAAACGAAATTCATAATATTCCAGTTAGCAGGTTAGGAAATTACTTACTTCAGAGCTCGAAAATACTTAAACAGATGAAAGCTCCTTTTCGCTCCAACGAAATTTCATGAAGGCTTTTTTCCTAAAAAGCTCTAAGCTCATAAACTTTTAAGTGAGTCTGTGTGCCATCTAAAAGTGAAAGATGAAGATAGATGAAAACTCGAATTTGGTTTCTCAAAATGCCAAAGTGCTTTTTTAGAAACTTTCGCAGCTTTCATGTAAAACGTTTAACGTAAAAAGCTCTAGAGAACATTTTTCTGAGAAAATTTTCTTAAAAATGATTTTAATTTTTCTAAGCTTTGAAGAATATATTTGGACCTGTTTATGTAAGATGTAAAGTCGTCTTTGCTTTATCAAAACATTTTTTCTTGAAAAGCTCTTTTTCGAAACATTAAATAATATTTTTCTGAGAAGCTTTCAAAGGATTTATGCATCATTTTTTTTTTAAAGTTATCTTATTTTTCATAAACTTTATGCATTCGGACCTATTTAACAAAAGAAAAAAGAGGAAAACTCCCCTTTGCTGCATCAATACAACTTTTTCTTTAAAAGCTCTTAGTTTTTCTAAACTTTGGAAAGTATTTTTCAGATAAGCTTTCGAAGCTTTTATGCAGATCTTTTTTCTTAAAAAGCTCTTAGTTTCTCAAAATGTTAAATAGTGAATTTGAATTGACGCAGACTTTGAGAAGATAGTAACTCTTGTTCGAGGGGACCTCTTTCATTAATATTGTAGCTACATCCGTAAGTTTTTTTATTAGATCAACGACGATTAGAGTACCGCTTGTCTTTCAATCATGTCCTTAAAATAATAAAAAAGCTCTTAATCTCACCAAAATCCCCTTTACGCAGGGTTGGACTAACAAGGCAATGCTGAAAGATCTCGATCAGGATAATCCCGTTACGCCAGCTGAGAAACCAACATTCCGTAAAGTACGCACCAACAAAAAGGTGCAACGTTGCTGTGAGCTCTGCATTTGCACCTGCCCCGGCATKGTTACAAATAAGGGGTGTGGTGGTGGCGYTGCTGCCATGCCAGCGTTGAAAAAACCACATAAAAGCTCGCCTAACAAAGGCCAAAGCCATGTTACGGCGATTAATCCACAAACTGCAACAACAACTGCCGCTATAAAACAAAAACGCTGCCCACGCTTTGTACGCCATTGTGAAGCGCCAACTCTGGGCACGAGCAACACGAACAATACCGAGCCGACCAGTGCCAATACGGGTGGTGAGGGTGTGGAATTGGTGCCGTTGTTAGCACGTAGACGCGCCAATGCACGCCCCGTTAGCCTTTCCAGCACGGATGTGACCAAGCGCACCGCCTCCAAAGATAGGTACGCATGCAACATGATTAGTCGTAGCAAATATCTGCAACATTTGCAACAACTACACTGCAACAATAGCAATAATATCAATATCAACAATATGAATAACAGCAACAACAATAATAATAAGACTAGCAGCAGCATTAGCAAATGCAAAATCAAACGCAATATTGCCAACAAAATTTGTAATCTTAGCAATRCGCTCAGCCACAACAACAACAGCAATAACATTAATATCATCAATAGTCATGAAAATAGTAGCAGCGACACTTCATGTTGCTTAAAGAAATTCACTTTGCATATACGCTAAGCTTTTTAATAATATCGGAGGTATTGCTTGAGCTTGAGCTAAGCTTTTCAGCATGATAAAGACAGTGTTTATAATTTCGCTTAACCTTTTTTACGGGGTTTATCATTCCAGTAACAGGGACAAAATTATTGAGAGTAGTTGAATAACAAGTGGAATGAAAGTTATCGAAAACGATTTTCATGTTGCGATAATACTCATCATATAGAGTTCCCCGATTAAAGATAGATGAGTTAGATAGCAAGCTTTCATACGTTCAATTAAATATTTAGTGATATAATGAACTTTTAAAGTGTATTTATCAATGCGATAACTGTTGTCGCAGGCTTTTATCGCTGAAAAGCTCCATAATTAATAATAGTAGAGTTTTTTCCTATCAGAGCTTATTTTAAGCTTTCTAAAACTTTTCAAGCAATTATAATTAAAAACGAGTTAAACTTAACCTCGATACTGATAGAGATTTTGACATACTAAAAAAGCTTTGTAGCCTTACTAATCCCCTTTTCAAGTCTTGCTTGCTTATGATGAGCAGACTAACTGCTGTCTCTTATACACATCTAGATGTGTATAAGAGACAGCCCCTTTTCAAGTCTTGCTTGCTTATGATGAGCAGACTAACTGCGTTTAAGT
>NW_017537190.1:860953-866852 GCF_001853355.1 Bactrocera latifrons | reverse complement strand
AGGCTTATGATTCACTTCGATCGCGCTTGTGTCATAAATAAGAAAACGCTTTTGCCTCCCAAAGCTTTTTTAGAGCTTTTCACGCAAAATAATTAATGGCCGTCTAAATATATAGTAACAAAAAATTGGGAATTCTATTACATTGTCGCAGACTTTTGACAATGAATAATTTTATAATTACTAATAGTAGAGATTTTGGCTTGCTAAGCTTTTTAAAGCTTTTCTAGCAATATGGGAAAGTAAAAAGTAACAATATTCTAGTCATTATAATAAGACATCAGTTATATCATACTTCAACAACAATCCATCACTTTTATATATACTATATACACATATCATTATACATATACATAAAATATATAGACCCCACTCATCTAGTCAACACATAACCAAATATTTGCACACAGAAAATTTGACTTATGAATTTTTTATAAATATTCAAAACTTGCGTATTGCTTATTGGTTTGTTTTTTCATTTGTTTAATTTTTCGTRAAATTACAACAACAAAAACAAAACAGAACAATTTCAATTGTAATCAATGTGAAAGTATAAAATAATATAGAACAATTAATTTAGCTGCAATGAAAATTCAAAATGGTAGCAACTAAAATTAGAAATTCAAAGCAAAAGCAAACAAAAAAATGCAAAAACAAAGCAAAGAATGCAACAAAAAAAAAACAAAAATAAAAGCTAGACACAGCCAAATCACTGATGCAAACTACATATGTATATACCGTCTTCTCTGTACTCGCCAATCCCCAATCGCCAACTGCCAAAAACGCCAAACCAACACCAAATAACTACCAACAACACTAAAAACAACAACACAACGATACGAATGAACTCAATCGATTTMCGATGACTTCCTTTTTGGCCAACATCGCTGCCACGCCGTCACGTGCCTCGCTGTGTGTACGTATGTGTGTGTGAGCAGACTTGCCACCGCACAAGACATTCGCTATCTGCACGACTTGAATACACAGATGTCCGTAAAGCGACAGACGACGTGCGCGGAGCAGCAAAACGAGCGCGAACTCTGCAGCAAACACTTCGAAACCTTCGACACCTTCTGGGGTCGGCCGGGACACGGTGCGCCCGTCGAGGTAACGGCAAAGCAGAAATTGGACAATTTGCTTTACGGCACCAGCAGTGAATGCTGGAATTGAGTGGCGTCGTCTCAGCGCTGCCGGCATAAAAAGCAAATCTAGTGCAATGACCGTTTCGCGGTGACGTGGAGGTAGAGATAATCACAAGCAGAAGAGAGAGGCGATAAAACACTGAAACACTTTAAATTGACTTTTGTTCGTAAGATTCGGTTACTTAAGCAAAAGTTATGCAATTTCAATCAGACTTTATCTTGCATAAGCAGTTACATACATACATATGTACACAAGTATGTGTATGTGTGTGCGTGTGCAGTCTTTTTTTTTTATTATCGAAACGAAAACGAAATGTCGTGGCGCGCGAAATTTTGTCGATTTGCCAGGTTGCAAGTTACACAAAGTTGAAACGAAAATGTGAAGTAGAGCGGGAAAAGGGAAATTTTGACATTAAGAAAATTTTATTTAGAAATTCAATTGCTTTAAATGTTACTTAAATTGTTGTTTTAACTTGAACATATTTTTTTATTCCGAAATACTTGTTTCTACTACGCTGTAATTTGTAGTTGTTGTAAATTTCAAAGCTGGCTTTCGCTGCATTATGTAAGTCAAACGGTTGGAATTTCAAGAAAATTAGCCAAAATGTTATTTAAATTATATTAAATTGTATTGACGTATTAGTAAAAATGTTTGAAATTGTATTATTTATAGTTATTGASGCATGCGCATAGATTAAAGAAAACTATATTTCAAAGTAAATAGTAATATAACAAAATCGAATGTAAATTGTAAATATACATATGCTAACTTATCAATAAATACCAAATGTTAAAYTAKATTATTATTATTTTATTTTTCAGTATTTATAATATTTAGCGGTGCTTTCAAGCACAGTTAGATTGAGTTGCTTAAGTAAACTGAACATAAAATTAGGAGAGTGATAAAGGAAACAGCAAGTTTCGGGCTATATGAAATTATAACCACATCCATCAAATACCGTTACTCGAAAAATTTTGCACTGCTCTAACTTAGCTCCAAATTTGTTATAAAAGTAATTCGCTACAAACGACTTTAGTATGGACGACGTTTTAAAATTAGGAAAAAAGTGGGAATAGCCGCACCCTTTAACAATTTCCGGCACCGAATTCGTAAAACACTAAATGCAAATCGACTAAGCTTGCTTAAAACAAATCTTTATAGCTACTTCGCATAAACTGTGAAAATGACTATAATTAGAAGATAACCACGCCCACTGTCTRTATAACGGTTACTWTGAAAACTACCAAAAATGTGCCAAATATAATGGTAATAATTAGACACTTAATTTTATACTCAAGATTGTACGAAAGTTCTTCATGAGAGCCGATATCCAAATTATGCAATAATTCTGGCACYGTCCACCTTTAAGTGGAATATATGAAATACTATGTATGTATTGGGAACTACTCGGCTAATTTAAATTAAATTTATTTTAATACTGCTTAAACATGTTGCTATCCTTGTGTCAGAGTGTCACAACCACGCCTACTTTCCGTCTGTCATAATTTTAAATTCCATCTGATTCCTTGACTTTACAGTGAGCAGTGAATGAATAATGAAATAAAACTTGGTACATATCGTGTTTCCCACTGAGTCTAATTCAAGTCTAAAATTTGTCGAAATCGAGGCACACGTTTGCATCGAAACATTTTTTTTAGATTGGTATGACTGTCAATGACATCTGTGCCAAATCTCACATCAAAATAGTCATTAGTTATTAGTACATAAATGATTGTCTTTCTAAAGTACATAAAGTGCTTTTTCGACGATTTTACGTAGAATGMAATTATTCAATGAAGAATTTCCATTAAATTTTGTGCGAAATCAAATCTCTGTTACTATTCTTTCCAAAATCACAAAATTTGACGTTAACGTCTGTGAAACAAGACTTCTAACCACTAGGATGTCATGAAGTGTATTATTACTGGCGATGAGTCTTGGATCTATGCTTTTCACTAGGAAACTGATGATCAATTGGCCAAATATTGAGACAAAGGTGAGTCGAAGCCGGAAAACTAAGCCGAAGCGTGTAAAATACAAGTATAAAGTTATAATTATATTATGTAACGTAACTATTCATGAGTTTATGGCAAAGGGAAAGCCATACAATAGAAACTACTAATTTAAAAAAAAAAATGAATTTTGGTTATAAAACGGTTATATATTGGTTATATCTCACAGCGGAACTGAACATTTTATGCTACATTAACATATGTAATACTATGTGGTTAATCATAAGTAATAAAAAACTGAACTTTGATTTTTTTGATGATATTTTTTTCGGCATGYTAGATGACGATATGTATATGACAGATAATTTCCAAAAATATACGCAATCAGCCTATACCATTCTCCAGACTTTATACTCTTTACATATCTTTACATTATTTTCTATATCATATATAATAGRTAACTGTGTAAGTACCTGGTATATAATGTCAGTGACTTAAGTGGTTACTACCAAATTTTATATATAGAAATTAAATATTTTATTCAAACTTTCACTATTCCAAAGATACATATTTTAGAAAGACTTTCCAAAATTTTCAAAGGAAAATATTTAAAAATTGGTCCTGGCAGTCTCTCGGAAATAAGGAAGCGTTGACAATAGAACTGCTTACATCATCATCAGAAATAAACATTTTATGTTTTAATTAAAACTATAAAGTATGGGTATTAGACGAGAAAAACGTAAAAATTGTATTTTTTTTAGACAATTTTACAAAGAAATTAAAATTTTCATGAAAATTTCTAAACGTGATTTCTTTTTTAAATAGTGTAATTGAACAAAARATAGCATTTATTCAATATTTTGTAAATTACAATTCGAAGAGCTGCTAGGTTGAGAGTTAACGTAAAACCTTGGCAATCAACTTTGAGTTTCACACTCACAGTTTCAGGAAAAATGCCTATTTAGTTTTAAATGAATACGATTTGAGTATTTAGGACAATTTTCAAGAGATGTTATAGAATTCMATAAGGAAAAAAATTATTTGAAGCCATGTAGCCCAGATTTATTTTTAAATCATTTAGAATACAATTTTGGAAATAGAATCTGAGTCAATTTAAAAATTGGTTTTAACTATATAACCCAGTTAGTCAATTTGAAAATTAGTTTTACTTGTAATCCAGTTTCACAACTTCAAAAAATAATTTTAATATTACTTTTAATATTCTTTGTATACACCCTTATAAGTGACAAAATAGCCCACAAGCACATCCAGGGGTTAACGCGCCGAATGATTTCGTGCATTAAACTGTTATACAGTTGCTTTCGTCATCATGCCAGCAACAGTTTGAAAGCCCCTTTCACAGTAATTCCAAACTATTGTGATTCAAACTGGAAAGACAGTGTTAACTGGAACGTGCAATAAGTGGAAGGTAAGTTGAACAGCGCAGGCAGCAAATGTGGAACATGTTTTACTTTCGCCAAGCCATTTGTCGGTCATGTCTTAGTTTTTCCAGCGCTGGCATTGCAGATGGCAAAATGGTTGAAATGCCAACGCAGCTGACGTCTGTCGTTAAAATATGTGGAAATCGTGGTACAAATACATATACATGTTGTTGTACCTTATATTGGTTACGCGTATAACGGCCTTACATATACATATGAATATATTTTGTAAATCAATGTAATGTTATGGTAGTGCAACGAAATGGAACTTTAAAGTAATTGAAAGTGTAAGGGAATGAATTTTGAAAATTGGCGAGGTAAAACATACTAATTTAAATAAATAGATARTGAGAAGTAAAATTTTCCTTTTAGTTACAAAAATTAAAGGAGTTATCATTTGAGTCAATATATACTTGTATATGGGAGTTATTGGAGTAGTGAAGCGACCATACCATCTCTCCCATTTAACTCACAACCGCATCTGCTATCCAGTCAGAATTTAGTGAGCCTTGGCTTCCTTGTTAACGAAGTTCTGTCCATCGAGCCCAGATGGTAGAATCTATCATCGCGCATAGGAAATGCTAAGACTCAACCCTTGACTTGTATCCTCTCGATGGAGCTCTAGCTAGTCTACTACTATCAAAAAATGATTTCAAATAAATAATATGTCGCAAAGTTGCTTGTGTGCCCCTGCACGGAGTGCCTGTATATATACATAGAATGAAATGGGTATATACATAGCAATAAATGCTATTCAAAAAGCCAGAGGAACTAAGAAGAGAAAAGATGATGTATATGTATGTGCKTAAGCTGTTACARCGAAACTAATTGATTACTCATTGAACCGTTAGGTGAAAATATAAATGATAGCAGTTCGRCGGAAATGCAGAAAGGCAAAGAAATTTTGATAAACTGAAACAAACCCCTAAAAAGTAGACCCTTACTTAGGACGTACAAACATACATAGAGTGCTTTGATGGCACATAGATGGCTACAACGTATCTAAGAATGATATTGATGACTTGCATTAATAGGGTTGAAGCATAGTGTAGGCCTGATTTGCCAAATATCGATGGGGGGTGAGTTTAAATTTCTATGAATAGCGATAACCTTTATTATCGCCTTCAAAATGACCGAGTTTTGAGTCAACAGCTGCACGCCAATGATTAATGTTATTTTCTATACACTCTTAAAGGGTCCAGGATGGTATTTTGCTTAGYCGACATATTTACTTTTGAAATTACYATGAACTCWTGATGACTTTSCTGAAGYGAATAATAATAATTTTCTGGAGCWAATTTGGACTATAAGAATTAATAATTAACTCAGGCGCAACATCGGAGATGACGGAAAAACACAATTCTG
>NW_017537190.1:847299-859600 GCF_001853355.1 Bactrocera latifrons | reverse complement strand
CATCCTAATATTTATAGTCAGATAACATATATTTAAGCAAAATATACGCAATATATACACTTTTCAGAAAATCTTATTTTGAACAGAAAACTCTGCGAGGAAAAAAATAATTTTTTTTGGCTCACCCTAATATTAATGCTAATACAATCTATATTTAAACAAAACATATACCCATTTCACAAAATTTTAATTAAAAAGAAATTTTAATTTTAGATAAGATTTAGCGAGGATAAAAATTTAACATTTCTTTTTGACCCACCCTACTATTTATATTAAGATAACATATATTTAAGCAAAATATACGAAATATATAAACTTTTCAGAAAATCTTTTTTTGAACAGAAAATTTAGCGATGAGAAGAAATATAATTTTTTTTGCCTCACCCTAATATTAATGCTAATACAATCTATATTAAAACAAAACATATACCTTTTTCAGAAAATGTTATTGTAAATAGAATATTTAGCGGTGAAAACATTTTTTTTAATATTTATGCTGATATAATCTATAATTAAAAAAAATGTACAAAATTTCTTTTGCAATGACACCGCATGAAAATTGTTTGACTAACTGCATGATAAAACAGTTGGTACGAATCTCAAAAGGTACTACACATATTTTACTCAGCAACACAGTTCAGAAAGACAAGTTTAATAAGAACTTTAACACAACATTATATATGTATGTTTCATTGTAGGCGCTCAAATTTATAAACTACAAACAAACATATATGTATATTCATACCAACTTTATGCCTGCCTCGAAAAGCCGCTTCGGCTTTGAAATCACGTTTTCGGCATTTTTTCTTAAAGTCGCTTGATAAATTTGCAACTAAGAACGCCGCTTGCAGTGAGTAATGACAGGCTTTCACAAATGTATATGTGTGTGAAATGTTTGTCGAAAGTGGCACAAATTTGGCATGAAACAAAGCCGGTGGCACGCCTGCATATGCACAATGGCTTGTGCCTTTACAGGGCGGGTATTTATCTTAGGCATTAAATTTGCATAACGGACGCTCGCAGATATTTTTCATACGTTCGTAAATATTTGAGCATATTTATCGGCATGTATTTATATGATATGTGCGCCTATATGTATGTTTTATAGGTATTTTGCATATGATCTGTTTAACTTTCAATATTAACCTGCGAAGATAACGCATTTACCATATGTAATAAATGCTTTCAGGCTAATGTATGTAGTATATGTAAGACAAAATATATGATAAGCAACAGAGGCTGTGATTCGGTTTCATTTAGATTTCATAAGTAATCACTAGTCGGCTGAAAAGTGCCTGGYTTACCAGGGGAAAATTTTTTCTTTTATTCAACATAGTTCCCTTATACTCATTGTAGCGACCTTTCAACTTTTCGATACCAATTTTCTAATACGATTTGTCCTTTGTCCTTTTTTGTCCAAACAGTCCTCAGTTTCGGCGATTACTTCTTCATTCGATGAAAATTTCCTTTCAATAATCATTCTATTGAGATCTGAGAACAGGAAATATTCGCTGGGAGCGAAATCTGGAAAATACGGTGAATGCGGAAGCAATTCGAGGATTTTCTCTGACCTGTGACACGGTACACCGTCATGGTGAAAGAGCTCTTCCTTTTGCATGCAATGCGACCGCTTTTCGATGAATTCGTCCTTCGAACTGTCCAAAAATGTCACGTAATAACGTAACAACCTCTTTTGGATGTCTACTGCGTTCATCGTTTTTGGTGCTCTTTTCACCATGTCATACAAATCCTAAAGCAATCCTTAATGGTTGATTTTCCTGAGGCAGTGTTCGGAAATGTAACATCCAACTAAGGTTTTGGTTGAACTATATTTTTTCCCTTCAAAAAGCGATATTTTATCAAAACGCGAAATTCCTCTTTATCCATTTTTTTCAAAACGTTGTTGTTGCTTCACTCAAAACGGTGTAGTTCAAAAAAAATTAAAGATACGACACCCCTTAAATATATACACATACCTTTTACAAGTTAGAGCTTATTAAAATCATATGGATTTAATTCTGAAATCTCCAACGCAGGACTATTCAGTTAACCTGTTAAGATGCTGAGTAGGCTGAATGTGATTTGAATGACAGAGAGTCAAAATTAGGTGACATTAATCTTCAGGATGACGTACAAAGCTGAGCAGGTCAACAGTAAACACAATTTTAAGGAAAATTAAGTAAAGTTAAGAAAATTTGATTCAAATTTATTTGAATATTTTTGTATAAGTAATTTTTATATATGTATATATATTATGAAAAACTCATATTAATTTGTTTAACAGAAATATTAAAGAGCGAACTTRGGGCACACCACTTTAAAAGGTTGAACTTTGAAATGTTTTCTATGAACATGGGTGAGTAAAATATTTGAAAATTCTCATTTATATTTAATTGATGAATATTAAAGGAAAATTCAAGTTTTTAGCGATTTATGCGCTATTTCTTAGGCTATCAGCAAACAAGTGCTGCATTGAAGTAATGATTGCTGCCAGTGAAATAGGATGGTCTWTGTCTCGCCAAAATTGAATTTTTCATACTATCGAAAAACTGGAGATTCCYCGTACAAAGAAATATATAAAAACAAAGAAGAAAGAAAATAAAAGAGATCGTATGACCAAAACTCATTTGAAGATAATTTGATTGTACTGAGCGCTTACAMTTTAGAAGGCTGTTACTCAAAACCTATTCTAATCATTTCTTTAAAATTGTAGTATGATATTTCTAAAGATAAAAGACCATTGTAGAATGCAAAAAAAAATGTATATATTTTGTTTAAATTTTCATACCAGGGCACTTAAAAGTAATTTAAAAAAAAGCGGCAGCTGCATTTGTTTCGTTTGAAAAGTTAACTATTTGAAAAGTTCAGTAAGAAAATCGGRCCTTTAAATATATTGAGWTAAAAAAGCAACAAGMAATTGTAAATAAATTTTYCGGGTAAATGATATTTAAAAAACTAYTATTTACTGAGTTGGTAGGAGTGTCTTTAATTACTGTGCCAAATATGASTGCGAACTWTCAACCAATTTGCTTACAACAGCTGCTTAAGTCGGTACACCTCTGCATTGCTATGTGAYTTTTACAATGGAWAAATATATCGAACAAAGAATTTGAAATAATTCTTACGGTGATTCAGTTTCATCAAAACTTACTTAGCAGTTGCCATTTTGAATCTTATTCTTTTATTATATTTTCAAATGTTTAATATGGCCTTCTAGCGAATAACTCGATCTTTTTTCATTACCYCCAGAATAAATTAAAAATAAAAATTAGGCATTTTGTGAGCTCTCTAGACTAGTCTGACTCCAAAAAGGAAAATTTGATTGTCATCATAGCATATTTTTTATGAAATTTACATAAATCACCCAGCCAATAGTGACGCATTATAATTCAGTTCTCTACAACTCAGCGCTCTTGTGTAAACAAGAAGCACAAGAACTCAATAAAAAGTTTTTAGAATCCTTTCCAACACATTAAATTCACCTGTAAGTTGCAAAGTTGATTGACAGCTGAAGGTAACTGTTAGCATGAAAAGGGTGAAATCAAGGTGGTGGCAACGAAATGATTGACTACAAGACAGCTTATACTTTTGACAAGGGTACAAATAATGATATGTTTAGCAATTTATTCAGAACTTTAAATTGGAATCAATCATGACRAAAATAAAACATAAATATAAACCACTTTATAAAAGGGGAGGGTGAAAGCGGGATCGTTACTGGCCAGTCGATACATATGTTTGCATATTGTATATGGAAAGAGTTTACCGAAAATACGCTTGTGTAGGAAATTTACAGTTTACATATAAATTGCTAATAACTACGTTGAGAATGCTCCTTTGAATGMTTTTTTTGTTTGAATTTTCAGTCTAGACGATTGCTTTTATTGGTGGTATTCGTTTTTGGTGACCAGTCTTAAACTTTTGTGTTGTTGTTGTAAAAGAAAAATTGTGTTTTAAAAACCTTGTTCRACCAAAATAGGTGACAGCTGGAATTATTGATTTAATTTGTCTATAAAGAAATTTTTGAGTCCATATGGTCGGCAAAAGGTCACCACTGCGCATACGTAACATTWTGAAATACATTGGTTGGCTCTTGTCTAAAAGGAAAACACTAAAATAATACACTATATTCTTAATTTATTCAATTATTAAAATTTTTGTAATACGATTTGAGGTGTTTGCTTTCGAAGAGCCCTTGAGATAATGGTTTTAGAAGCTTGGTGCTTGCTACAGGAGCTTTTCTCGAACGGCTTGCTTTGGTTATTAAGAACAGGAATTTTTGATATTTTGCTTAATATCAGGTTGTTGTTTTTTTTTTTTTGTTGTTTTAACGACTTTGTAAACTCTTATAAAAAGTATATTGTGGTCAAATCGCCAATGTTGAGGTATTTTATTAAATAATTATTGAATTTGACGATAAAAATGTTATTTATAGTACAGCGTGACGGGTGTATAATGTTCTGTAGAAAAAAAACTATGTTTTGTAAAAAACAAAAAAATTAATAATAAAAATCCTAACTTTAGCTGCAATGGAGCTTGGTGTTATAGTATAAACAAGTAGGGTCTTCGTCATGATTTTGTTAGGTCAATTTGCATGGAAGCTKTATTCTCTAGTAGTTCGATCTCAACAATATGTTGTGAGATTATAGAGTCACACTTGAAAATAATCTTTGCATAAATTAATTTCGCACGAATATCTTGTCAATTGAAAAAGTTTTCCATACAAGCACTTGTTATCGATCGTTCAGTTTGTATGGCAGCTATATGATATAGTAGTGCGATATCCACCATTACAACAAATGAGCAGTTTCTTGTTGAGAAAAAGACGTGTGAAAAGTTTCAAATCAACATCTCAAAAGCGGACTAATGCTACTTGATACCTGAAATCTTGTGTCTTAGTAAAACACTCAAAACAAATGTACAGACTTAAGACTTTTAATCAGTTGCTACCGTTTTGAATTAGAAAACCCCAAATGAACTGCATATAACCTTAATGACCTTAAGGAAATGTCCAATCCATTCACAGCACCCATTTATAAATGTAGCCGGAACAGCCGAGCAGCTTCAATGCTGCGCTGCTCCTTGAATGTGGCCAACAAGCRTAATTACAACCCCATTAAGTTCATGTGTTTGCGGCTACTCAACACTTTTGCACTTATTCCCCATTCTTTGTGCTCCCTATTTTTTGCCGTTACTGCTGTATATTTAATGTGGTGTAATTTGCGGTTAAACGGTAATGGAATATGATTACCCAATGTTAAATGTTTAATGAAATTTCCGTGGCACTTCCGACATTTTTATTGTGCGCTCCCCTTTTTTCTGGCTCACACATACAATTGCAAGCATTWCCAACATGGTGTGCCTGCATAAAGTTATTTGTCGACTTGTTTGCGCTTTTGTAAGTGCTTGAGCTGTTTTTGACGCTGATTGTGAGTTGATGATTGCCGGCAAAAAAGTTGCCATATGTAAAAGGTAATTACCAAACATTTGTAACAAAGGCACTTTCGAAAAGCTGAGTACGGCATAAGTTCACCTAAATCCGAGCAATGCTCTCTTATGTAGAAATACTTTTAAGGTTTTCTTGCTGTGAAAATTCCACTGCTGCTGAGCTGCTTGAAAATGTCTGAGGAAACTTTTTCATATACAAGCATACGGCGAATAAAAGTATCAAAACCTTTTCTTTATAATAAGTTTAAATGTGTGTTTTCAAATGCCATGAAAAATTTCGACCCTATTTAGCAATATAAGCTGCCTGTGAAAAGGTCGTCATTGCGTATAAGTAACCTTTTTGGCACTTTAATTACATCCAACGGTTTGCACAGCTTTTTATATAATTTTTTATGCTCACTTAATGGCGTTCATGGTTTTAAGTCATATTCTAACACGCATACACACGAAAATTAATGTTTTTGTGTGTTTGTGTTTTCAAAAGATGTCACTACACAATCTCGGCGAAGGGCAAACAAAAAGCGCTTGAAGTTGCCAAATATAAGCAAAAAGTGTTTAACGATGGCGTAAAAGAAATCAGAGAGGTGGTGCATATGATGAAAATAAATAGCTTACAAAACAAGCGAAAAGGGTGCGTAAGTGGGGAGAAATGTCGCAAAATCCAAACAAGAAATATGTTGCTAATTTGAGTTCAGTGTTTCTGCAGAACAATAAAAGTATTTTAGAATGTTTAAAATTATAACAAGAAGATGCCATCATTGGGCTTGTTATGAAAGAAAAAAGTAAATAGCAACACATCAAGTAGGTTAGTGTTGGGTGATATCGGTTTCACCGAATGAAGGAGGCGAGTAGGAGTTGAAGTTGAAATGAACATCTTTCGTAAGTGTGGTTCATATACAATATCTATAAATAGAGTTAGAATTTGCTTTATGATMAATTTTCTTTCATGTTACCTTTSTGCCTCTATTCAATAGACTACATTYATAGGGTTATTACTTAAATWATTTMTTTAGAGYACTTTTCTATTTCATAACTTGCTGAGGTATCGCAGTCTTATTACAAACTAAAGACAGAATAATTAATGTCAGCGTAAATGAGCTAAATTGTTGGTCGGTTATAGCAGCGCCTTATCCTTTGCGTGTTATTTAAAATTTTGCAAATTAAGAGGGTTGCTCTCAATATTCCCAGAGTAGAGAAAAAAAAAAATAACTTTATTGTTCTTCAAAAGATTCTGCATTAAGACCTATGCCCTTCTGCATGCGTTTGAATCAATTGTCGAAGCCCTTTTACCACTCTAATTGAGGTATCTCCAAAGCATKCGTTTTGAATGCATCAATCACCTCTTCAGGTGTCGAAAAACGTTGACTTCTGACTTTATTTTCTAAGTCCGGAAATAAAAACTGTCAACTACAAAGTCACTGAATACCAAGTCAGGCCTATATCGTAGATAACTYATCAAATCGATGTTTTGGGAGAGAAATGTGTCGTGGTGAAGATTTTTCCGTCTTCGGCGGCTCGTAATTTCTTGAAAGACAACTGACAAACAAATTATTGTGTTCGACTTAAAATTAACTATTTTAGATTATTCCGATGGCATGGTTGCCATATGTCCAGTTTTCTAAAAAACAGACACCAATTTGCTTGGAATTATTTCGGGCGCGAAAAGGTTTTGCTGGATTCGGCTCTTCTGGAAGCACCCACACTGTCCACGGCTCTTTACTTTCAGGCTCGTACCTATAAATTTACGATTTATGACCTATAACAAAGTCATAGATGTATGTCGAAGCACCTTTATCGCATTTATTTGACATTCTCTTACCAAATCGAGCGATTAACAAAATGTGTGGGATCCAACGTGAACAGTCCCCACACAAATATAACATTTACAGTCAAATGCTCATGTAATATTGAATGTATGTTAGTCCCTCTAATGTCTATAGATCTTTCTATCTCACGATAGGTCATTTGACGATCTTGCAATATTAGTTTGCGTGCAGCATCAATACATTCTGGAAAAACCGACCTTCACGAAATTCTTGGAGTGATCTACGAACTGAATTGAATTCCCTGTATGGACCTTGATGAGCTTCATCGTAAAAATATGAACTGAGTTCATCGATACTAGTGCTGAGTTGATCCATGTCGAAAGTTGTAAAAGTTGAAGTTTCAGTTAAAATTATGAAGAGTGTCTTCATATACGAAAGGTATCTTGAAATGACTTGAATATTATGAAACAAGAGCATCGAGTAAAAAATCGACTATATAGTATATGATATACAGAAAATAGCAAAAGYAATTGATGAACTTGATGAACGGCGCAAAGAGAAGTGCTGCCACCGACTCTGATCAGCATTATGCAGCAGATYCGCTCCCACGATTGTTGAGTTTACGGCAAGACCCTGCTTTTTTATTCGGATAAGTATTGTCAACTCGGCAGAATACAACAACAACAACAAGTCTGWTTCAGCTAAAGGTAGCTGCAAAAAAATTTACTGCTACTACGTCTTACTAGGTTATCGATCAAAAGGAAAGAAGATAGGATCAGCAAAGAAACCTGGAAATGTAATTCGAAAACAAAAAGTTATAGACCAAGCCATAACGCCTCAACTTCGAAGATTTGCAACACTATAACTAAATTGAAATAGGCCAAACAGAGGTGTTKACAAGACAAGCGTAATTGGACTGATAGTATAGCTTTGTAAGTAGAAAAAAAAATTAAAAATTACTTGCTTGAGTTAACTTTGTTTGCAACCTTCCCTTCATAAACAGAAAATATTTCTTACGAGATTTGATCGGTCAGTTTCTGTAGCAGYTGTATGCTATAGCGGTCCGCTGATACTGGTTATTAGTGAGACAAAGACGGGTGTAAAATTTCTCGATATATCAAAAACTGAGGGACTGGTGCGCATGTAAACAGATTGATTCAGAGAAAATTGTATGGGAGTACTCAGCTTGGAAGTACTTGTAGTATAAATAGGTCAAGTTCGTTCACAATAAAAGGCTCGAAAAACAAGAAATTTCCAGAAAAAGATAGCATCTACACTTAAACTCTGAAAATGTGTGCAGAAACACGGCTAAACTCCTCGAAAATACTCGAGTTAGTATTTTAATTGTTTCGCGGAAAAAAATTTTTTTTCTTGATGTAAACAATTCTCGTCGAATTAGACTTACCCCAACACGTCCAAAATACATTTTAGTATTCTTTTAGTAACTTAGAAAACCACACGTCGGATTTGACCTGAGTCATTCATACGTTGATGAAATTAACACTTTACGTATCACAGTTGAGTTAATGAACGGCTAGCAGTCGACTCTTCAACTTGCTTGCATTGTCTACGTCAAGGCGTTYGACAACACAGAATGCGAAGTTACTTGTGAATCGCTCAGATTTGAAAGAATTCCTAAAAGAGTGACGGCCTTAACTAACTTCAAGAGTAACTGTTCTAAGACTACGCGAAATAAAGAATCGATGAGGGTGGAAAATCGTGGAATGATTTAGAAATTCTTACAAAAAAACCGGATCATATGGAAATATTTTATTGATGCTTTAAGCATCAGTGGGAAATGGTGATATGAATATAGCGATGATACGATATCCTTATTTTAAATGAATAGTTATGAGATTGTTATGAAAATATTTGATATAATTTTCACTATTCTGTGAAAATCACTGATCTGGGGCTTCTGTCATACTGTATTTAACGAACGTGCTAGAACCTATGTATTGTAAATTACATTTATTTGGAGAAATCTTACAAAAATCTGAAAATACTTGAAGATGTATGTGTTTTCTTAAAAAAATTAAGAGAAGTGTTCTTACTTCCTCTATAAACACAGGGCTTTTTGCGCGGATTTAAGACTTTAAAGTAAAAACTGAACTGACAAATTTATCAATAGAGACTCTGAAATTATCATACATACAATGAAAAAAGAATTATATAAACGAAAGAATATATAACTCAAAAAAAAAAAAAAAATTATAATAATAATAATAAAAAAATCTCTAAAAACACACAAAAGAAAACTTGCCATTCTATGAATATTTACTTAAATTCTGTAGTAAACTCCTCCTCTTTCCTTTTTACAAATAAATAGAAGAAAATGCCTTTTTACTTTGTTTCGTAACATCTTCAAATATTTACGTAACTAATGCTTCTCAAGCGTTGCTGCATCTCTCTCTTTCTCTCTCTCTGCTTCTCTTGAGTTTACTGCTGAATTTTACAGTTATTCGCATCCTTCTGCGCTGCTTACGGTGCGTGCCTGACGCGCCTCCTTTCAGTAATTGTAAACTGGCAACGAGTCAAGTGTCTTCTACTCATCACGAACAACAACAACAGCACTGCAACAATTAAACTCAAGCACTTGCTCGTACTCTGAAATTATGTTTTCATGTGCTCGCAGTATTGTTCGTGTGTTGCGAGCTTCTTCAGTTACAGCTGCAGTTAACTGTACACTTGCGCCAGCCTTAAAATTAAGCCCACAGGCATGTTAGCGGTGCGTACGGTAAAGTAGGAGAAATTTAACTACCTTTTACTTTGTATTTGCAAATGAAATGAGTTATGATATGACAAGTTTATTAATGCAATTAATGAGTGGTGACCTAAGTTAGTTACTGAGAGCTTTCCTAGGTGGACTTTAAAAAGTTTGCGACAGAAAAATTCTGGACTCAGAATGTTGTTGCCACCATAAAAAAATAATATTTTCAGTAAAAGGTGGCGGTTCAGAAAAACCCAACGGATCAAATGAAAAATTGTGCAGACGGGCAMTATCTATTTCAAAAGTCACTAGTTATTGGCCCATGTCGGCATTATCGACAGATTCGCCTTCAATAACATATTTGTGTGTGTAGCTTTCTCAAGCTCAGAAAAAGGAGCTAAGCAGATGAGTCTGGAGATAAACGAGAACAAGATAAAGTACCTGCTGTCATCAAACGAAGATCTGCGATTGCAAAACCACGTCACTGGGGACAGCTATAACATCGACTTAGTGAAAGACTTCGGCTACAAGTGTATGGAATCTAGTTTAAATACCAAATTCGACCTCAGCCTCGAAATCAGTAGAATATTCCAACAGGTGATTTCATGAGCTCAGCAGGGAATTGAAAAATATAGTCCTCACTCACGAAATCAAAGTCAATAGTCATAATAAAGGTTCTGCTATATGGTGCGAAAATATGGACGAAACCGAATAGCGAGGAGTTTTGACACCATACGCAAATTACTAGAATCGACGATATTACGAATCCTTTGCAAATCCAGAGAGAGTTCAGTTAGTTTCTGTCTTTAGTCTTTTAGGAAGCCTGCACTTGACGCGAGTTTTAAYGGACCCTGTCGCCTCACTATCGATAACTTCTCCAGTGTATCATACAGTGGGTACATYAGATGCTTACAGCGTAGTCCAATGTAGGACAAGTGGCCAGTTAGGATTACGATCATGTTCCTACAGTCTCTGCTATCGAGTGCCAGATAGTTTGTTCYATTGGTTTTTGATTTTCTWTACCATGYTTCTCTCKARATCGTCATATAGACAATGCATGAGTTTTACCAAAGTTGATCACAATTCCGGGCCTTAGCCGTACATCATTTTCGGCAATCTYCKCCACTATWTMATTGCCCTCGAYTCTTTTGTGGCCAAGGTACATGCGAGAGAGTTGAGTCCYGTCTATCRARGGGAATCTCYGWAGAGGAGTTTTGTGCTTTTTTGTGRACAGAGGCATAYTTRTTTTCTCCGGGTTTTACCGTGAAYCCGCTTGCGATGCCCYAYTCTGGACTGTATTRAGAGTGGTGMTCATAATACTGCTAAAKTTCATAAACTCGCGTGGGTGGTCTGCAGACAGCCACCCGTTATTAAAATGATTAAGATCACTATCTTAGGGGCTTTGTTATCCAAGTTTAGTATTAATGTCAATAGAAGCGGAGATAGCACTCCATCTTGAGGAGAGCCTCTATATACTTCCTTGGTAGTTGTAGCGTCGTTCCATTCTGATATTATCCTTCTAGAGGTCAAAAACATTCAGATTAAGGATAAAAGGATAGGCTAATTTTCTGAAGTAGTTAGATATTCTATTAAAATGGCTTATGTCCACAAAAGCACTAAMTAAAATATCATTTCGCACTGCGAAGTACTCAAACTGAAAGGCTTTGCATTACCATTTAAGAATAGCTTAAAAAGAAATTTCACAAATGCTAGAAAGTAGTTTTCGAAATTCTTTCAAGAATAATWTTTTTATTACCAGCATTGCCCATTGTCTTTTGTGTGATCTTCATTTATTTATTTACTCTTTTATTTTGGTGGCACCACAACAACRACTGTTGCCAGTGAGAAACCTAAGTTCCTAGAACGCTTGTGCCCCGAAGAAAGCGAGAATAAAAGCAGCATAAAATAATGACACTCGACTTAAAAATAACTGAGCAGTGAGCTGAGTAGAAAAAGGCGGAGCGCATTGTCCACACACACATGCTCATTTCCACACATACATTCAAGCCATGTGACATAATATGGCCAGCGAAGGCAGCGCAATGAAGAAAGCAACAACTTGATGTGCGAGCAGTGTATCTGAAGGCACAACAACACGAACAATAACAAACAGCAACAACAATAGTTTGTCTCCACTCACCGCCACATATTGTAATGCTGTCAGTTGCAAGTCTATGACCTGAATGAAGTCAAGAAAAAGTKTCAGCGTCGAGTGGCGGAACACTTGTAAATCACAAAAGTGGCGAACAAACCCCATTTTAAAGCACTCACATGTCGGCTTGTTCGTGTGTGCGTGAGTGCGCAAAATTCAATTGTATGCAAAGTTATGAGCAAGCAATTGAGGTTAGAGTGCAGAACTTTACTGTGAAAGATGTCA
>NW_017537190.1:842534-845259 GCF_001853355.1 Bactrocera latifrons | reverse complement strand
CCCTTTCTTACTTGTTTTTATTTATTTTCAAGGTAGAAGATATATTTGCTTTGGAGTTAAAAAAWTTATTGCAAAGGATCAAGAATGGGATGAAATATATRATAATACTAAGACTATKAGGGCACAGTTTARAATGAAAATAAAGAGTTTGTTGATGTTARATTTTTTTTCTGTGCAAGAACAACAAATCAGCTTGGAAAATAATAAAGTGTCCCCTTAATACACACACAGGCACCCACATATATACGYAAATTGAGCTAACCAAATAAAGCTCGCAAAAAGTTTACGTTGAAGTATAACTGCACTGGCCTGGATAATAAAGAATTTGCAGCTTTATTGTGGTTGTATTACTACATCACGTGCGCTCGCATGCGTCGCAGGTGTGTCGAAATGATATTTTGCGAGTTCGCCATACAAATTTGCATGCGCATTGGTATGTGTGCCACTGAAAATAAAAATTATTSAAATATATAAATATTTATATATATCTAAATGTATATATGTGTGTATTTGTATGTAGATTTGGTAACGTAAATAAACAAAGCTTGCATGCAAATTATTTTGTGGATTTGCRTCTTTAAGTTAAGCCAACTGCGGTGGCATATTTGCAAGCATATCCAAGCGCTTATAAACGACATATTTATTTATATATTTTTTAAGTGCCTATGCAGTTACATAGACATACAACTAGCTGTTCACGGATGTGCGTCACGAAATGCGCTCAACTGCTTCTTTCTGTGCTTCTTATTGCTGCTCGTAGCTTCCTGCATTCGTTAAGGCATCACAACTGTGTTGCTGCTATTTTTTTTTACCGGCAACTTTTGGTTGTGCAAGCATATGGGAAGGACACCTAGTTCCTTGCATCGTTTGACTTTGTGGACTTCGTAGTAATTTGTAAAATGCTGGCAACACACTTTATCTGGTCAAATTGCTCGTCTGCTCGTGTTGCATTCATTTGCTGACGAAATGCAAGAATATAAATATGGATATTTTGCGTATAGCGTGCTGCACGTGTGGCTTTGCTGTTGTTGCGCTTTATGCTCGAGAGGATTTTCCTAAATTTATTTTAGGCTTTCAAACAAAATTGCTTGTGATTCTTTATTAATAAATTGGGAAAAGTTATTTAAAAGTTAAGTGAACGAATTTTTGCTCTCAGTCCGCATTTCTTGGAAATTTAATTTGAGCTCATTCATTTCAGTTGGAGTATGTACATATTAGGCGGCATGAGATATTAGTTATTTGCGAACTGGGTAAAATTTTCACCCAATTTATCCATTTTAGGCACAAAGATACATTSTCATAAGTAAAACACGCTCTCTCATTTTCATGGAGAAAACTCAACAACTAATTTTTTACCCCAAGTGTTTTAGATTTTGATGTTTAATATTGTGTGTGCTTATTATATTCTTAAATAATGATAAATGAGGGAARAAATTGTTTTCTCATTAAAGTTAATTTTTTTTGCTATTTTTGTATATTTTGGTGTTTTAGTAGTATATAATAAATTTTACATAGCTTTAGTACTAATACCTTTACAAAAAGTAACTTTTAATCGTCAGATAGAGTTAATATTCGACATTCTAAAAATCCTAAAACTATTATTTTGTTGAGCCTTCTTTGCTTTCTATAAAGGCGTAAAGCGCTTCGGCGTTGAATTTGAAGTTTGMAATATTTGAGCTGCGATTTCGCTATACCAGACATACTCGAGAATTTTATTAAACTCAGCTAAGGTACTTAGTCTCTTCTTTGCTGTATTTGTCTTCACAATCGACGAACTCTTCACTATAGTGTTCACCAGTTTTTTTTCCTTACGTACGACATCCCGTCGCTAGGTAACATGTTACTTGAACTCGTCACAGAAGATTACTTTTTTTGCAGGTCGTCGAGCGTTCAAATGAGTTTACCGGAGCCTGTTTCGTGTAGTCATAGCAGTGAGTTCGGTTCCAAATACTTCTATGATCTCCATCCATCCTGCTGTACTCAGTAGTTTTGTACCGATCCTTTAGACTAATGTGTTCTATTTGCCGATCCTCCTTAGAAATATTTTCCTTGCTGCTCCTGTACCTGGTTTTCTACTCAGAGACTCAGTGCTCAATCTCGRAAGGCAGACTTCTTGAATCCACCCTTTGGCTGATCTTCTGTATGCTAAAAAGTTTTGATCGCAAAGTTAAAATCTTGCTCTTATCTATCAAATTCAACACCTACATGATGCATTTTCACCATAACTTCTACCTGTCCTATAGTATACTGAGATTCGGTACCGAGAGGCTTGAACAGGTCTGAATGGATTTGGATAATKCTCCGTCCAATATTGATCACTGCCTCTACGAAGCCCTTTCATATGTATATTAAAKCAATTAGAGGGAGGAACCACGCCAATTTTTTTMATCTTTAGCTSACAAGTGTCCCTYGGTACTGCGATTCCCTGTACCTAATTACAGTTCTACATATATCGCAATTTRGTGCTTAGTATGGCACGTTATGTGTTTTCAGTTAATAGCGATTTGTAGGCGAGGCAGTGGTCCGATTACGTCCATCTACGAAATCGCCCTTACTTTTCCAAGAACACGTCTATCAAGTTTCATAAAGATGTCATAATTTTTATTCAGTTACAGCTAGAATTGATRGAGGGTCTGTCTGTCCGAGACAGGCAGTTACTCGGATTTGAACTCCTCTCGTCATCCTGATCATTTATCAAAAAGTATCGCGAATTTTGTGTTTTTTT
>NW_017537190.1:820846-841684 GCF_001853355.1 Bactrocera latifrons | reverse complement strand
AGCTCCGATAAAAAATTTATGATGGGCGTGACATCGCCCACTTTTAAATAAAATCACATATTTTGAGAATCTTCCGATTGATTTCAAAAAGCTTTGAACATGATATTTCGCTAATATTTTTATGTTGCAGTGTGAAAATTGGCGAAATTGAACTAAAGCTACTTCTACTTCCCATATAATAGAATTCTGAATTGCATTTGAAACGTTCACTTTCCAGTATACAAGTGAAGAATTATATAATATAACGATGTACTTTAGTGCTTAAAAAGTATGCAATCGTTAGAAAATGATGACAGCAGATATGGAGCGCCCTAACTCATAAGCGTCCGTAGTTGTTGATGTCAGTGCTCAAACGGTCAGCACTTCAATTTCTACAAGCAATTGACAATATTTGAGCGTTATTAAATTCTGCATATCATACAAAAATAAAAAGAATTAATAATATGAAATTTATGTATATTAATAAATTTTGAATGCCTTTAATCTCAAAAGGTGCCAGTCAAACAAATTTAATTTATTAATTTTTTTGTAGGAGTATACATAATTATATAATTTTGTTGTAAGAGATACATGGTATATACACACGTATGTGCTATATGGTCGTTTAAAATCTCAAGGCAGACTAAAGTCGAATAAATTACTGTATTACATTTCATTACGAAAACGGCAGTCGTGAACTTAAGAGATCTAATGACGGAGCTCCTTTTGTTCGGGGAGAGCTTTATCTGATGTATTTTAACCTGTGAAGAACTGCTGTACGTTAGCGCCTTAAAAATCTGCGTATTCGCTTAACTTTCACCTTCAGTAATACCATCATGCTAATAATAAAGAGAGGGTACAAAATAAAAATATTTAGAAAAAATACTTCCTTTACAAGTTACCAAAAGTCGATTAATAAAGAACAAAAATAAATTATGCTTGTTAAAAATGTACCAAATCGAAACCTTCTACACACAAAAAGAAAAAGGAAACCTTTTATTTTTGTAAGAAAAATGACTGATCAAAAAGCTAAGTGGCAGAGCGACCACAAAGCTCTCAAAGCCATGCAGTCAACCTATACAAATAGTGCCACATATATGACTATATACATATATTTCCGCACACAAACACATAGCCACATACACATGTGTAAATGGGAAAAGCATGTTGATGTCGAAATAACTGTTGCATTGAATTTTTGATAACTCGCTTGGATTGTAGAAAGCTTTTGAAGTTCATRAAAAATAAATGTTGGTCAGTTTTCGACAGCTTTGAATGTGCCGCATACCAAGTTTTATAAATATATACATATGCATATACATATATATATCTGAAAACATGCAGTGGTGGCTAACAGTTTATAACTTCTGCGAAAAAAGGTCCTAACATAAAATTTTGTGAAGGTCATGTGAGGGTCAGCATGTCCAACTAAATAGAATGTGTTCACTCTGCATGTGTGTGTGGATTGACTTTGTAGCAACCTGCATAACAGCACTTTTTAGGTTGCACGCCGCTAAAAGATAGGTGTGAATATGAAAAAAAAAAAGGTTTCGTATTTTAGAAATTCTCGAATATTCACGAAAGTCAATTTCCTATTTGAATTGCGCAGCGTGAATGTTGACTTCAGCCGTTCGACATTTTTAGGAATTCTGAACACGGGTTAAGTCAAGCTATGTAATATATTAACAATTTGTTTTATATATATATATATATATGGTGCTAAAGTCTTTGATTAACTGTTAAGCATTACAGGCTTAATTTCAATAAATCAATCACACACTTCTATGTAAAAAGGGWTTATGATTACTCAAAATCTTATATTTTCATGTACGTCTACCACAAGACTTGGGTTTAATGCCGAGCTAATAAAAAAATGCTGTAGGGAGTCAGACTTTAATATTTGTATGGAAAGATCGGAGAACAGGAAATAATCGCTTTGGCCAGCTCTGGAGAACATGATGTATGCAGAAGCAATTCGATGTCCAATTCTTGGACTTTTGCTGTCATGACTTGTAATGCGGTGCATTGCTTTGGCGAAAGAGCACATCTTCAAATGCGGCCACTTTTCGGCGATTTTGTAATTCAAACGATCCTACAATGCTATTAATTAGTCGCTGTTGATGGACATTYGYTTTACATGGTAGCCAATACAAWTTATTCTATGCGCATCCCAAAATACAGACGTTATAGACCTTGCCAGCCGAGTGTTACCGTTTTCACGCTTTGGAGCGGCATCACAGTGTGCAGGCCACTAGGATAACTCTCGATTTGACTTCGRAGTGAAATGAGGAGCAATGTTTCATACATTGGCACATATCGATGCAAAAACTYGGGTTTATTAMTCTAGAACATYTTCAAACTATGTTCCGAATCATCAACTCCTCATTGCTTTGAGTCGAAAGTGAGCTCCGCGGCAACCACTTCGCACAGAGCTTTCTTCTACCRAAATATTATTATTTTTATTAATATTTGTGCATGATTTGATGTACACATTCACTTGATATCTTTAGAGTGCCTGCTATCTCGAAGAACTTCACTTTGTTGTCATTTAAAATTATTGTGTGACAGTTTTGATTTTTTCATCGGCAACAAGCGGAGTCTTTTCAATTTACCTGTTATATACAGGCTTTGGGGTAAACTGTGCTCCTGAAGAGCTTCTAAGGATAACATATTACGAACGTTTATTGTTTGAAGAACGATGTTAGTTAGGATAAGCACGAGATTATTTCCAATGAAATATTTAGCACACAACCCCTGGTAATGGGGATCCAATATTATTTTTTTTTTTATTTTATTAAAGCTTACATAATAAACAAATTATTAAATAAACTAAAGTACGCAGCAGGATCCAATATTATCGTTTTATTWACGAACCAAAGAGCATTATGCTTCGAGTTCTATTGCAGTTATTTTTACGTTATAATATCTTCGGTTTTTTCGTCCTTTAAAGTATTTGCATTTATTTACCAACCATCCCAACAAATCAAATATTTAACGCTCGTTTTCATTTAGTTTGGTTGGTGGTTTCGTTTTCCCGCTTAAACATAACCTAACTTATCAGCTGCGCAAATAATCCACAGCCTAAACAAAACTTTAGGAAATTTTCCAAAGAATAGGTTGCCAGCTAACATCGACTGCCCAGAAGCTAAAATAGCATAAATGGATAAAGTAATGGTAGCTACATATATGTTATAGCAGTCCGATCTGAACAAATTGTTYGGAGATTGCAGGGCTGCCTGAGTCAATATCTACCCTGAATTTCGCGATGACAGCTTGTCAAATAAAAATGTGATCGTAATATTGAACGAAATGAGCAGCTTTTTGGAGAAAAAAGAACGTTAGATTTGCAAGAACAGCACTACATAGTCTAAAGAGTAATAAACAATTACAGACGAACMAAATGTTAYGCATCCAAKCCACGTTCTGAACGTCCAAAGAAACTAACTGAAAAAGAAGAGCGCAACATTATAACTCTTTTGAAGTGTAATCCACGATTGACAGCGAGCCAAATATCAAAAGATATAGTAAATTAAGAGAATATTAAATTCCAAAAGAAGTTTCTTCCAGATACAGTACGAAAAATTCTGAAAAATGATGGATTTCGCGGCAAARTGGCACGTAGAATCGAGAATTACGCGATCGAATGTTTCGAAGTTCTTTGGACATAAAAAGGTATATTTTCGGTTAGATTTTATGATTTTTTTTTTTGCTAAAATGTTGAAAAGTAACGGAGTTATGTGCTGTCTTCGCGGGTGTCAAAAAAAGGGCCCCAACTGCTGACATGATTCCGGCCGAATGAGTAGCTGGAAAAAAAAAGTTCAAAAGGATTACTAAACTTAAAGAATTACGATATTTAAAAAATTTCAAAAATTGACAAAATGGCGTAGTTTTGAAAAAAAAATTTGGTTTTTAGGTAAAATCAGTCGTCGTTTTTTAGTGCAAGATTGACAATTTTCAACCAAACAAAAAATCATAGGTCAATGTATAGTAAATTTAAAAAAAAAAACTATTCAAAATGCGACCTTGCTGATTTCACAGGATATTTTTTAAAATATTAACTAACAAAAAACCAAAAAAAAAAAATTTAAAAAAAAATGTTTTTTTGAAAGTGTCACACTGCTATAGCCTCTTAAGAGGATAGCTTTTGCAAAAGAACACTTAAARAAGCCTCCAGTATTTTGGAAAAGCGTTGTCTTTTCAGATGAGAATAAGTTTCGGATCTTTTTTATAAAGGTCGTAAGATTAATTGAAGGAAAAGTGGAATATCACTGTATGAGCAAAACCTCGGGCCTTCGCTAAAGCATGGTAGTGGGGGTGATAAGATATGGGTCTATGGCAAGTTTGGGCGCTGGAAAATTTCAGTTTATAGAAGAAAAATTATGCAGCCTGCTATTACCAGCAAGAAAATGCTTAAGAATGTTTAAAGAAGAATGGAGGCTGTAAGTCTAGAAACAAAAGCTAAATTAGTTGGGTCAGATAAAAGTCGTCTATTGGAAGTCAATAAAAGACGTAGATAGCCAGTTTCTTTGTGTTAATTATCTATCATATTTATTAATTACCATGTTTTTTTATTTCGGTTTCGGTAATCGAGAGATTTATGATGAGTAGCTGATTGGCTGCTGGCAATGCCTCTATGCTGGGATGAATGTAGGAGTTTTCTTCCCTCTTATTTCTTATTTGCCCATTTTCAGTGTTAGCTTATGGTTCCCCTTTAAAATTTCTTTGCTCGCACAACAGAAATTATTGAATTMAAATGTTGTGTGTGCTGATTCAGCACTTTTCGGCAATTATGAAATTGAAGCAAATGAAAAGCTTACATTCTTTAGAAATGCTACCTGCAGCGATCGCCTACCGGTTGTCCGAAATGCCGGTTTCAACAACACGTTAACCGATAATTGGAAATGCGGCAAAACAAAGCAACGGGAAATGGCTAAGGACGGGAGGAGAAAACAGGGCTTCTGCAATTACAAGTAAACTTTTTTTTTTTTTACTTACCTACATACATGAGTACTTACACGTACACATGTGTATGTGCTTATTTAGAAAGGAGCAGCATAAGCTTAACTGTGAAAATAACGGAAGTGAAGGCGGTAGCTATTTGCAACAGAGCGCAGGATACAAATGTTGGCAACATGCAGAGAAATATCTGACAGGCGAGCGTGTGACGTGTATGTGACTTACATGTGTATGTAACAGTTGCACTTAGTGGCGGGCTTTGGGGTAGCATACACTCTGGCGTTCAGCCAAATAAAAGGAAAATTAAAATGAAGGAAATCGCTGCACATTGATGCGCTGTAATGGAGTTGCCGAAAAATATCAGGCCGGCAGTAAGGCTAGCAGTCAACCTACTSACACCCTCTGGCACCCTTTGGGCTGCTGTGCGTACAGAGAGTGGGGTGTTGTACTTACCTCGTTGTTGGAGGCTGAGCTGCTGCACTCTTGCTTCACTCGCTTTCATATTAGTTTATTTGGGTCATGTTTTTATGCCTGACTGCTKGTCGGCGCACCGTTGCAGCCACATACATATGTAGCTGCAGGCGCAAGTCCATGCACACAAACGCACATAAGCGGCGTACGTAGCATAGCATACAAGTAAGTATGTGTGTGTTGAAAGCAACTAAGCACGCTGTTGGTATGTTGAGCGCCGGCGTTCAGTGAGAAAAATGCTGCCATGTTGTGTGTGGCACTGCATATTTGCTGTTGCATTTTGGTTTGTGGCATGTGGTGCAAGCAGGTTATATATTTCAGTTATGTACATTTTTCATTTACTTGCAGGGCTGGCGTCTTTGTGAACGCCAGGACGCTGTTTTGTGTGCGCTCTCGATTTCCAACTGTTTTCGATATTTCTGTCATCCGATCATAAATATCCGAGGCTGCTGACAGGCGGTAAAGTTATAAGTTTTCTTATTTGTTTTAAGTGTGCTGCATCGACAAGAAAGATTGCGTAAYAATTTTTAATGATCAATATATTTTTTACTAAGATACTAATATTATATTTACTCATACGRGTGTTTGAAGAAACACGATATTCTTGATAAAATTGAGTTCCTTACAGCCCAGAGTGGAATGTAAAAGGACMATTGAACTGCTAGCACTTAGCAAGAAACTTTTTCTCCTCCAGCTTCCAGCTGTAGTCAGACAAATTTTGAACGGATTTGCCGTATTATCTCCAAACATGGCGGCTTGCCTAGAATTGCTTATATCCGTAGACGTTTCAAGAAATTTGCGGCAGGCTCTARGCGTTTTGTCGATATGAGGAGTCTTTTTGATTCATACACAGTAGTTGTGAACAACACAACGCAYAGGCGTCTCTAGCAGTTCAAGTGGGATTATTCATGGCTTTAAAAAAAATCARCCTATTTACTTAATCTAACCTAATCTTATGTGCGGTGTTATGCTGCTGAGTAAGCAGTTACAATCGTTGGTTATACTCAATTCTTTTCTTGCGGCCGCGCTGTGCATCCTGGAAACGTGAGCAGCTCAACCTGTGTGAAGTCTGTGGTCACGGCTAAAAGACAGGAAGCTTCATCGGAACCAAATCGCAGTATTCATTTTAAGGGCTCTCTGAAGTCTAATTTAATAGTCTGTTCATTAATGGTGCGGCTGTGAGCGGGCGTTGGTCTTGAAACAAGCGGATGGCTATATGAATGTGAAGAGAATTTTAAACTACTCGCTTAGCGCGATTTTGCGCTGGGTAGAAACCACTCTCACTGAAAAAGAAATAAGAGAATCGTATTAAAGACCAAACTTTTGATAACGACCACAGATAACGTAATAAGGACTAAGGACGTGACGGACGGGACAAGAATGGAGATGCGAAGATCCTTGTGACATTTTCCACAGCGGCTATATAAAGAAGGGAATATACGGTATTAGATTCGAGGTTTAAAAAAGATTCAATCGTTGGATCTTGGCAAAATTTTTCAACATAACACTGATTTGCGGCTACTAATGGATGACTTCAATACCGCAGTATACATCCTGTAGAGCCCAAAATGGTGGAAGAAACTCTCCGAGACATTTGAAAGCAAAAGAGGTTTCAGACAACGAGGCTCCCTATCATGCGAGTCCTTCAATCTACTGCTGAAGATAATAATTCGAACTGCAGATTTTAATAAAGAAGGTACAACCTACTTCTCCGTTAGTTCTGCTCTCTCCAGGTTGGACCAAGAAGGGAAGCAAATGGGTCTGGTAGTGAACCAGRGCAAGATTTTACTTGTTTTATATCTTACAAATTCCCTGTTCTTAGAGTTCCATAGAGAGAGAATATAGTATATTTCTTGTAAAAATAAAATGTGCAAAGTTATGGTTTGCTTCAATATTTATGCATTTTTWATTATTTATACTGAAATTTAATTAATTTTTCTTAATTCATATAAGCATATGATAATATAGTAAATAAATAGCTGCACATAAATATAACACTTTGTACAAGCAATAAACGCTTGCAGCTTTTAAAGCGAACCACTTTCATTACAGTCGAAAGAGTAAATCAAATATTTACAAATATAAATACGCAGCGCAATAAATTCAGACTTGACGACGCAAAGCAAACAGCTGCAGACTCGTGGGTTKCCATATGTGCATAGCGAAATTTATATAGTCGAAGTATAAACTGCGGTGCGAATGAAATATATACTGTAGTAGTGTTGAAGGCTGCGAGCAGCAGAAGGAAAAATCGTTGAAAATGCTATGAAAAATATTTATGTGTTTACACAATATGTATATATGTATGTATATGAAATATACGTGGGTATATAAATAATTTTTACTAATTTACATATATAGGTATGCTTGTATGTGAGTGTTGCTTAGTTGTACTTTAATCCAGTTGGCGGTATTCCTTGGCTAAACAGATATTATATTTTAACACCGCTCCGGAATATAGGTGCCTTTTATCTATTTTTACAAGGTGGTGAAGCTCAAATTTGCTGAGCAATGAAGGTAATGTTATATATATTTTAGGATAATTAGCTAATATTATTATTATGGTTTTGATTTGACAATTCAGATGGTATAAAGAACGCTTCTAGAAACTTTATATATGTTTATTTTATATAGTATAAAATACAAACACTTTACAGCATATACAGATATTTACAGTATATAAAATTTAATTTTAAACATCATATCTCCATATTATCGATTTCGATAAATGGGCAAATTTTGTACTAAAAGTATGGTTATAATTTTAAGATGAAAACCATAAAACATTTTTATGTGTGTTACTAGGTCTCTTTGGTCCAATATATGCTTAAAAAGAATTTGTGTAAAATATTAAATTTTTAGTAATTTTCGGTTAAAAAATTACAAATTTATCGATTTTTTTAAGTTTTTCTTAAATAATCGACAGTGATATATCGATAATTTTTACACTAATCTTTGACAAAAAAATATTTAAGTATTTATTTTGTCTCTATAGCCTAATGGTCATTTCAACAAAACAAACAAATGAAGGCATGYCGATATATTTAAATCGATACTTTTTCTGTTTCACTTTCAAACAACATTTTAAATTAAAAAAATTTGTCGACTTAAAAAAATTATTTTATAATAATCGACTTCTATATATCGATACATTTTATTTTAATAGTACGGTAAAAAAAGTTTTGGGTGATAAATTTTCTCTCTTGAACTCGGTGGTTGCTTGTAAATAATCGGTAAAATAAACAAATGAAGGTATATCGATACTAATATATCGATACTTTTTTGTTTCACTTTAAAATAACATTCCAAATTTTAGTAATTCAGAAAATATCACAAAAATATYGACACATAAGTTATTCGATATTTTTAACATCATATTTGTTAATATATTGACTACGAATGATTAGCTTGATAAATTTTATATTATTCAAAAAATAATGTTATCATGGCAAAGAAAATTTAGTACAATTTCTTTTGATGATAATAAATGATCTGCTTCGGCAAATTGATACATTTGATGTTAAAGTGCTGTCATTGAAATTAATCGTTAACTTTGTACTTCATTAGTGTAAAATTAATGAAAAATATCTATATTTAAACTTAAACTGGATTAATATTATTTTAATASTATAAATTGCTTAATTATCGGTTTCGAAATATCTAGAAATTTGATGCTAAAYTATCGTTATTGTAGCAAATCGATAATTTTTTACTAGAAAGATAAATAACAAGTGTATATAATATATTGGAAAATATATATTTGAGACAGATTATAAGTCAATATAATAAACCGATAACTWTTAAACTAGATTACTCTAAATTAAAAGCCGACGACGTTTTAATCAATTATTATATGCGTTTATCGATAACTAAAAATGTCTAATATGTGAACGACTGACTCAGGATATTTTACCAGTTAATTAATTTTGATAACTAAGCACAACTTAAACCTTTTAGTTATAAATAGCTGAGACTTATTGACAATCTTTCAAAAAACAAAATCGATATCTAGAAGTTCTGGCACACATCTCTATAAAACGCTTATCATATGCCATCGCAGACATCGACATCCAACTTAATCCCACATATAATTAATTTCTATTAATTTATCATACCACCCAAACCAGATTTTGCATGAATAACCATTCATTATAATCGATAAGTTTGTAAAATATATATACAAATTGATGAGTGACTTTTTTGGAGTTTCCCGTAAATGCTTTATACGCAAAATTATACAAACAAAAAATTTGTTTAGCAAATTGTATGAAATTCATCACAAATTTTACAATAAAAATGTCAACGGCCAACTGAGCGRTAACTTAAAGGCAACAGAATTTGAATGGAATGTGAGTAGAAGGAATATAAAATAGCAGTTGCCCCTTTTTTATGTCCTTCATTAGTCGTGTTTTGACGTTATGTGGYGCAATGCCATAAAAGTGGGACCCTTTTTTTCCTATTGGACGCATTTGACTCCATCAATCACGCGTCCCAGCCGCAACCGGGAATGTGTGACGTCAGCAGAAACCGTTTATTTACACCGAGCGTTGTGTTCAGCTGACAACACTGACGGCCTCAGTGGCGGCYCAAACAGGCATAACAATAGCCAAAGCCAATGGGGAGAGCAATCATGGCGAAAATGTCCACTGTCAGTGACAGCAGCGACGTCTGTCGCTGACGCTGAGTGTGACAGTGACATGACATACTAACGCACCAAAACCCAAGCCAGACACACAGACAGACACTTGCGCAACTGCTTCTGTTCAGTGCCTTCGCTTTTGACAAAATTGCACATTTTGCCCRYTTTTTCTGCAGCGTGATTTATTCTAACGCTTTTTAGTAGATTCCTAAAAATTAATAAAAACCGCCTCACCTCTCTATTTTAAGCAATGCATTGCTGTTATGTTGACATGTGTGGAAATTATATGCAATTTATTTGAATTTCACATATTGATAACCTATTATTTTTACCTTTTCCATATGTTGTCCAATTAATTTGGAACAKAATTTCATGATTTGATTTTGACGCAAACGCTCAATCAAATAAAAAATTAAAATAAAACTGTTAAATGATTGTCATAAATAAATAAATATTAACCGATTTTAACTGAAAATTCTTTTATAATTTTTGTATGCTTGAGAACAATACCTTCAAATGCTTTATTTGTATTGCCTACGTTTAGGTACGCTGTTGGTAGTTTATCCGAGCCACACAACTTTTCATATAAAATAAAGAAGCAAACGTCTGATTTTGAATGAGTAATGAAAACTGTCGTCACGTCCAAGGCGGGCAATTGACTGAGCCATTTCATGAGATTACACACTCACCAAACATGGTTTTCAATAAATCGAATGTGACATTCGCTGTGTGGCTTGCGGTGTCGTCCTGTCAAAATCACGTATTGTCCAAATCCATATCGTCTACTTCGGGTCAAAACTGCTCGGTTATGATTGAGCAGTAGCGATTCGCATTCACAGAAACGTGTCCGTCTTGACCATTATGGAAGAAGTACGGCGCAATAACGCCTCCGACCCAATGGTTATGGTGGTCAAGCGGATTCAGTTCCTGCGTCAATGTGATCTCGTAAGAATGTACGTCAAGATCTTTTCGCAAATTTCGACACAATGACGTCAAAGAAATGCCCAACACTTGAGAACGACGTGTGAGAGACTGATTTGGGTCTTTCTCAATTGATGCGCAATATTCTCGACACTACGGGCACTTCTTTATCTCACTGGCATGCGAACATTTTTTACTGTACCTGTGGATTTTTGTCCACTAGGCGCTCAATTGTTGATCTGATAGGACGATTACGACGACCATAAATTGRACGTAGCGCTCTTAAASTTGACGCCAYTGACTSCGAATTTCGATGYMYWARGAGCTGGAAAAAATATGGAGTCATTTGTTGTCCCTATCGATCCACCTTTGTAGCGTCGCTATTGAAAAACCCTTTARTTAGCTCSAACCTTCGAAAGSCRTGTGTATAMATTTGACAGCTKYCGGATCATTGGTTTGTTTATTTATATCATTCTAAGTGAAGCAGCTTTTATTTTTGTAAAAATGTGTTAAAAAGAAGGTTTTGAAAAATACTGCTTTTCGATGTGAAAAAATACAGCTGAAGCAAAAACTTGTCTTGATGACGRGCTTCCAGTCACCATAATCAACCATCAATGAAAGGTATGCTAAGTTTAGATGTCGTGAAATAAGCACAGAAGACACGAWATAATTTTGGGTGACTGTAGAGTGTGGTTATTCCAGACAGCAGGCRCTCTAAAGATATCAACTGAATGTGYATATCAAATTATTCAYGAATATTTGGGTATGATACAGCTYGGAATAAATTGGATGCTGCGCGAGTTCTCTTTGTACMATAAACAAAATAAATAATAGCCAGTGCTGCTGCTCGAAAAAAATTCACCGTGTCACAGATCAGTGGGAACGATCGGAAAAATCCATGAATGGGGCTTTGAATTGCTTTCGTATTCTCAGTATTCTCCATATTTGGTTGCTAGTGAATATTTACTGTTCAGAGATCTCAAACGAATGCTGGGAAGAATTTTCGTYAAATGAAGAGTACCGCTATTGTAATAATAGCATATAACTGCCGTACAAACTGATGCATGAAAATCAAGTTCTTGTAAGAAAGCTTTGTTATTTGTGMAAAGTTTTAATRGCTTCGGTGCAGCCGAAGTTAATGTGTTTTCTTGGTTTATCATCACCTTCTTACTTGCCTTATTGTCCATTTTCAAGTAATTTTAATACCTTAAAACATTTTAAATGCCAATAAAAATATGAAAAGCCTCAGCTTGCTCAACTTAACTCAACTTATATGCGCAAATCTAGCCCGCTATGCTAATATTTTTCATTTTTTTTTTGTTTTTTTTTCTTTTCACTGCGCCGCCACTACTTATATAACACATACAATGCATATGCTTTTATGGTAAATAAGTAAAGTCAAATAAATGTTGCGCATACCACCTGTGGTACCCTTATGTTTTATGTGTCTTTCGCTGGGAACAAAGGCTAAGAGCAAAACGGTAAACATTTTAACATATTTAACAACGGTAAGCGAACAGTGTCAACAAAAAGCCTTAACTTTTACAACTGACTTACTTAGGCTTTTCAAAACGGTTGAGTGTTGCATATGCACATAAAGGCGAAAGTGTTGTGGCAGCGTGGGTATGAGCGTGAGCCAGGGTGCCAAATTGCACGAAAGGAAATGSAAATCATTGAATTTTGAATAGGTGAGAAATAAAATATATTTTTTGGTATTTAGATATTTTGTTTTCTTAATTTGGAAATCCGATTTTTGTAGGTTTAAAWATATCAAAAATTTTTGTTACATTTTTTTTATATCTTTTATAGGTTTTCGATTAGCTTTTCTTCATACTTAAAAGGAAATAAAATATGATTTTTTACTTCACGCTTGAAATGTGGTTAACATTTTTTTTTGTAATTTTTAAATCACATGGTCTTACAGGGCCGCTTCTGCCACATATATATGTATGTATTAGCACCAGTGTGGGTTTACACCGTGTACTCGCAACCCTTGCTGTGCCATTTTGTTTATCCGGCTATTTTGTTGCAGATTTAACCGCAGATTATAAGCTGTGTATATCGCTGCGAAGACCGCAGCCGAAACCTTCATGGCTTCCGAAAACTTAGCTGCAATGGCTAATGGAAATTTGTATAAGCGCATGTGGATGCAGTGAGTTACATTACAARCACAAAAAAATAAGTTATGGACGAATATGAACTAGTCCGAGACTTGCATTGTTAAATGTACATGCTTCTTTTTACTTTTTACTCGCATTTTTTTGAAAAAGTCACCGTATTACAGTATACATTATCATTGCTGGCACCCTAATGTTTTTGCATGGCTAAGTATATTTCCCTGTTGTTTCGACCTGCTTTTGCTGTTTCTTTAGGCAAGTGAGATTTCTAATTTTGTTTTGTTTTGTAATTTATTTTATTAAGGAAGCGTGGGGAAGAAAATAGTAAKACTATATTTTCGCAAAACGATTTCAACAAAAAATACTAAAGGTCAATTGAGATAATATAAATTAAACATATTATTTTTTTTTTGTTGACCTTTAGTATTTTTCGCTGAAATATTATAATATTTTCATCCACATGCTTCCATTCTTGCTGATGCCACTTAAAACCAGAAAATTACATTAAAACACTGCCCGAAATACTTGTACAATTTTAAAATGTGCCATAGGTTACTTCTTCATTCTATGATATCATTTGCTTCAGAGTTATAAACAAAAGCACGAATATGCGATACTTGGTTTAGATAGGTATAGTTTTTAAAGCTATAATGAGGGTTTTAATTACGAATAAAGAACAATAACCGAAGAGGTTAGAAAGTAATAAGCCTTAGGCCTTTAAGCTCACAAGTCTCAATGATTGAATCAAGATAAAATTTTTTTTTTATTTCTTTCGAAATTATTGAATTTTATAAATAATTCATTAAAATTATATAGTTTTTTCAAAAGCAACTTATAGACTTTTTAAAGCGTTACTCTAAAACCAATCCACGACTCTTGAATTTGTTTGTTTCAGTAATAAGTGTCATCGATAAAAAGTTTTGTGGAATTGGAAATAACAAAATTCGACAAAACTGTAAAATGAGTGTTTGGAACTTTTGCCAAAAGTAAAGGGAAGTAATGAAAATGAAAAGTCATGTTAAAARCTGGAGTAATTATGTTCTAAAATCCTTATTTTCAAAATCCCTCGAAATGTTTTTCAAAAGATTTTTAATTTTGTACGATGATGGATGGTATGTAGCAAATAGCTGATTCGATTAAAGTAACACCGCCCAGTAGTGAAATCAACATGAATATTTTTTCTGGGATTTTTCGGTGCAATATTCGGATGGTTTGACACAAAAAGCGTGGCTAACATCGATTCAATGATGTGGAAAAGAAGCCAGGTTTATTTAAATATACTTTTTGGTTTGTCTAAGGTACAGCATAATTTTGTGACAGTAAATGTGATGGAAAAGTCCAAAAGCAAAACTTCAATCGACTTGTGGTGTATGTGAAAACATTTCATGTTTAGAAATCTATTACAATATAAAAAAATTCTTCGGTGCAAGAAATGGCAAGAAAATTATTAATAATAGTAAATGTATTTTTTTTATTACTGTTATACATTATGTGAACTATAGTGATGCATACAGTATTTGGTAGAGTTATTTGCAAGCAAACTAATGTCAAGTGTCTCAATCAGTCTTTATTTTTACAAAAAATTCTTAAATTTTTCTAGCGCAGGCTTTGCAGATTTTCACTTTCCATCATTCGCAACTGTCTCTCCCTGCGGCTTCAGTTTACTCAACAGCTTCCAATAGAGTGACGATTGCACGGAGGACTCCAGCACTTTGCGTTTTTGACGCAGAACAACGCTACGATTACCCTTCGCCTGCAGCGCGCGATAATTGTTCTCCAATGCAGCGCCATGACCRTCGGACAGCCGGCGGAAGCGCTCCATCTGACTGGGCGTAATTGTGATGGGATGTGAAAACACCACCCAAGTAACGGCCTGCGAGCAGGGCGGCGTTGTCAGCGAGCCAGCGTAAGTGTAAAACTCATCAACGTCCATGTCGCCCAGTAAAACGGAGAGTTGAAAATTGTCAATTTCTGTGGAGCGATTGAATTCGGAAATGGACTCCAAAACATTTATGACTTCATTTAAGCCAACGAAATCCTCTGTGATATTTGCCTGTAGTGGAATATGCGTTTTATGTTTTTTTGTTTTTGTTTTTATTTTTGGAATTTTATTTATTTTCCGTACAAACTTACATTCACTGCGTACAGCACGGCCAGCACAGCCAAGCCGTCTTCGTGTTCGCGCGCCTCCTCCACTGTCGCATATTTGGTATTCCGATGCAGCAAATGCATCTCCATCGAGTAGCGTTCACTGTCGAGCACATGCTCGGAGCCATGCGTGTCGATGGAGCCCCAATGAAAATGCAAACTCTCCATTATGTAAGTCGTGCCGTTCTGTAGCGGCCCGCCGACGATGTAAGCGCTATCGAGTCTCGCCGTGGGCAATTGTATATTTGCCGTGTGTCCGTTATTCTCACTTCGCACCGCTTTCTGGTAGGGTACGTCATAGTGTATAAATTTCAACGACGGCAGGTTATATGATATAACGGCCTGTGTATAAAGAAATTAAATCTTTGAACTTATAGCAAGTCAAATACAATTTATAGCAAGACAATGTTTATGTCATGTATTGTTTGTCATTAGTGCATGACTTCTGGTTTGAGATTCTTCAAAGTCATTTTATAGTTATAATGTATTAAATATCTAGGTAATATAAAAACTTTTTTTCACAAATGAAATCATGCATTTTTGCTCGCCATGTCTTATGAACACTTTATTACACAGTGACAAGCTAAGATTTACACTGAGTGTTGTCTGTGGTCAAGATTTTGCTAATTTGCGATAAAAACCAAGAATTTGTGCGCTTATCTCTTGCTATTAGTTTTTTGAGAAACCCAGTCTTATCGAATTAGCTCTTATGGCAGTCATAAAATAATAATATCACTAGACAAGTAAATAACAATAATAAAAAAAAAACAACAACAGTTTTCAATTGATGAGTTTCGAAGAATTATTGCGTAGAGACATAGAAATGGGAGCGAAAGTTTTTATGTATGGTAAAAAAATTGTTTGCATTTGACAACAATGTGAGGTTAGCTTACAAAACTTCAACTTTGCTTTGCACACATTTTTTTGGTTTTTCTTCTTTTTTCATTTAAGACAAATAACAGCACAAGTGTCAGAACCAAGCCCCTTACCTCATTGGAGTTCAATTCAATCGGTGATTGACGATTAWAGCTGCATTGCCGAAAGTCGTCGTACCATTTGGATTGATGCTCATAGTCAAACTCACYGCCTGAAAAGTAGAAGTTGATAATCATAATAATTATTGTTATATACAGTGTTTTTTCATAACGACGCTACAAAAGTCGTCCGACGCCATATTCTTTTTCCTTCTCTTATCATTTCTCTTCAGTATGAAATTATTAAAATTTTCTACCGAAATTCGGAGTCAGTGGCCTCAACTTTAAGAGCGCTAAGTCCAATTTATGGTTGTCGTAATCGTCCTGTCAGATCAACTATTGAGCGCCTAGTGGAAAAAAATCCACAGGTACAGTAAAAAATGTTCGCGTGCCAGTGGGATAAAGAAGTGCCCGTAGTGTTGAGAATATTGCTGCCGCTAGCGTATCAATTATGTAAGACCCAAATCAGTCTCTCACATGTCGTTCTCAGGCGATTCGCATTTCTGTGACATCGTTGTGGAGAATTTTGCGAAAAGATTTTGACCTACATCCTTACAAGATCAACTTGGCGCAAGAACCGAACTTGAAAATGATCCGGTTTTTCAGCGAAAAATCATCTTCAGCGATGATGCTCATTTCTGGCTGAATGGCTTCGTCAATAAGCATTATTGTTCAAGGAGAAATCTACATGTACCGCCATGAGTCACCATTGCATCCAAAGTTATGGTTTGGGCCGGAGGCGTTATTGAGCCGTACTTCTTCCATAATGGTCAAGACGGACACGTTTCTGTGAATGCGAATCGCTACTGCTCAATCATAACCGAGCAGTTTTGACCCGAAGTAGACGATATGGACTTGGACAATACGTGATTTTGACAGGACGACACCGCAAGCCACACAGCGAATTCGATTTATTGAAAACCATGTTTGGTGGTCGTGTAATCTCATGAAATGGCTTAGTCAATTGGCCGCCTCTGTCGTGCAGTTTGACGCAGTTAGATTTTTTCCTGTGGGACTACGTCAAGGCTTTGGTCTATGCCAAGAGGCCAGCGAAGATTGATAAACTTCCTACGAATATTGAACATGAAATTGCAGCAATATCGCCCGATGTGGACTTCTGCAAGCATACCCGTGGTGACCATGCAAAAGAAATCGAGTTTCATACATAATAGCATCAAATTCATTTTCACAGGAATAAAGACTTTTGTAACGCTCATATTGAAAAACCCGTCATTTGCGATGAATAGTGAAAATTTTTTTAATTTGTGTGCCTTTATGATTAGGTTAGGTTACGTTATGTTTAATAATTTAAGGGAAGTGTTGAGATAATTTCACTTCGTCTTGTTCTATACAACTTTTGCAGATGGCGTCGGGTATGATCCCAACCTTTCAGCATGGACGCTAATAAGACAATGGACTGTTGGAAGAATCACAATTAGGGAGAAGCTAGCCTTRCTGATGGTAAAGAGCTCATTGGATTGTTTGCGATCGATCTTGGGATCTTGCGACAGCGCATGTAACGAAGGTAGCTCAGCTGTAGTTATGTTTTCGCGAAGGCCAGCTATCCAGTAGTAAAAAACACCAGAAAGGCAAGCTTCGACCAGTTCCTTTCCAGTTCATCAACTTTATGATTGCTTGTGGCTCTGTTATGATCTGAAACCCATACTAGTCTTATCACAAATTTATTCGCTGCACTTGATAATAAGGTTAGGTATTCCTTAACAAGCCTTGAATGGACGGTTAGTGGGCTCAAGTCTGTGTGGCCGGCCTGCTGTCAGAGCTGATAATCATGCTCTCACCCCTSGCAGTAAATCTAACGCCAGCTTCATGTCAGCAACCTCGGCTGGAAAAATACTTCAACAGTCTAGAAGTCTCAGGCGGAAGTTGATAGAGAGTTGCTAACAATATAAYTCTAAACCAACCGTCCCCCCAAGCTTTGATCCATTCGTAAGGAAGCTTACTGCCCCTCTTCTTCAACGGCTTCTAACCAATCACAGTTACTTTGCAGGTATGTGGGCAAAGAAAAACCGCTAAAGTTTTATTTGACGGCGGGATGATCCAAGAGATCCCATACGAAGTCAAAGCGTTTTAGGAGCTCTAAATGTTCAGCATAAGTTTATTTGAAAACCCAAATCTTCTAAGGCTGACATCAACTCTAGTGGCCATATACCTTCCGGTGATATCTGTGGGCACTACATACTAGATGGTATTGCGGGTCATAATTGGTATGGCTATTTGTGTTTGTGGAATGCTCTCGAGCTCCTTTGCAAGTGTGATATTTTCAGGGTTCTCTACCACACAATGACTCCATAGAACATAATGGGTTTGACTAAGGTGTCGTAGAGTCTAAGCACTACTTTCGGCGAGACTTTGGCCTTGGCAATAGCTGCTCTGCAGCAGTACATGATAGTCGATGCTTTCTTTGTTCTCTCTTCTATATTAGGCTTTCATGAATATTTCCTTCTCAGGCTCAACCCTCAATACTTCACTGTATTTATTATTTTTATCTTAGTTGATTTTTTGAATACACTGAAAGAATACACTACTACACAAGAAGAATGTAAATAACTTGTATTTTAATTTCATATCAATATTTTCACTTAATGAACACTAACACATCTCACATACCGTTAACAGCTGTATCCGCCACTACAATGCCGAAAACTAGGAATATGTGGAGTTTTCTGTACATCTTCACTGAGTAAAATTTTACAATTATTTGAAAGGATAATTGGATATCTAGGTATAAACTTTAGCGGCAAATGAGGAAATTTTCGTATAAAAATGTGTTCTCAAACAATTCACTTTCAGCACTGAACTATGAATGACAACCCGAAATCGCTACTTARAGAAATTTATACCAGTCATTAGCGCTCAATCAAACATTTCACCAACTCATTGTCTGGACATTTGTTGCTCTTTTTTATCAAAACATCAATGCAGATATAAGTGTAATTCCGAAATCAAAGGTGTGTAGCGTGYAACAGTATCTAAGGCAACCACAATAATAATAAAGCCATAAAATTTATCCAAATCGCACAACAAGGTAAATATGTAACAGAAGTGTGCTGTTCAACCAGGTGATAAAACAAACATAGACATAGACATCATAGCTACAAACACATGACTTCCAGCCGCTGATTTTATTAGATTTTTATTAATTTCGGAAAAAATTCCATTCAATAAACATACATAAGGCATGTGTAGGTACATATGTATTAAATATAATGCTGAAAAGAGAAAGCAAAATGTTCAGCCACGAATTTGTTGGCATCTATCTATCTAGTTAAGATACAAATAGCTACACAGTAACCTAAAATAACTTGTATGTTTATACAGTTAGCTAATTATYGTTTAAATGTGATTATGTGGATTATATTGAAAAGTGTGTCTCAAACGGTTGACTGACTTCGAGAGCGGAAAAAGTGTGGTTCGCCGAATTGAGCTGTGAGATGAGGAAATCTACATGAACATACTTCTATAAATATTTTTAATTTTTTTTTTTAATTTTATTAKTTTCTTGATAAGTAATACTTTCCTAAATAAATAGCTTAGGTTCTAATATTTACTACTTCGAATTATTTAAGCTGTTTTTGTCGAAACTTAGCGCTTGTTTTTCATAAGTTGTCGGTTTTTCGATTGTAGTTTCAGTTTCACTATCTCTTTCGTTGAATAAACTTTGTACTTTCAATGCTTGAAAGTATATAACTTTTTGAGAGCTACACAAGATGCGCTCCAGAGGAAACATTTCAATAGAGCTTTTTGCTCGATGGTTCTAGCTGGTTTTCCGGTATGGCCGCCAGTATGCCGGTGCAAGCCTTGTGATAACMTCTACGTCTGCATAACGCTTTCCTTTCATGGTCAAATGCATTTTTCCGAAAAGGAAGAAGTCACACGGTGCTATATCAGGTGAATACGGAAAGTGATTAATGGTTTCAATGTTATTTTTGGTAAAATAATCGGTCACCATGATGTCCTTCGAATGCTGGATTCTGAGCAATTTTTGGTCGTCAGTCAATTTGTGCGGAACAAACGGAGCACACACCTTTCGTAAGCCCAAATTTTTGGACAAAATAGAATGAATCGATGTTTTGGAAATTTTCAATTCCATTTCCATGAATTTCAATGATGATTTCGACTGATTTTTGATGAATTCAAGCGCAGTTTCGATGGAATTTCCGGTGATCACGGATTTTGATTGGCCCACATGTTGATCGTCATTTATATCCTCACGATCACTTTGAAAACGTTGAAACCACTCCGTACACTCTGCTACTGGATAAGCAATCATCACCATAAACTTGTTTCAACAAGTGAAACGTGTCGGTAAAAGTTTTACCAATTTTAAAACAAAATTTAATATTGGCTCTTTGTTCGAAGCTTATTTTCGCACCGATAAAATAAAAATACTGACACTTAAAGCGCAATAACTTCACTTCCAATCTATGAAATGACATGAAATTCTCATTGGACAATCTGGATAAAGATGGTAGATTCTAACGACATATAGATGGCGCCACCAGGGCCAGATTCAAAAATTCCTGTTTACTTCGGAACGCACCTTGGATGATTAAACCAGAAAGTTTAAAAAACTCAGTTGAAATTTTGTGGTTGTATTGATCCAGCTTTATCC